>NC_092711.1:326301618-326408391 GCF_047496885.1 Scyliorhinus torazame
TCGTCAGTGGTAGGTAAATTATTGGAGAGGCTTCTTCGAGACAGGATTTACTCCCACTTGGAAATAAGTGGACGTATTAACGAGAGGCAACTTGGTTTTGTGAAGGGAGGTAGTGTCTCACTAACTTGACAGAGATTTTTGAAGAAGTGACGAAGATGAGGGGAGTGCTGTGGATGTTGTTTACATGGACTTCAGTAAGGCCTTTGACAAGGTCCCTCATAGCAGACTGGTACAGAAGGTGAAGTTGTACAGGATCAGAGGCGAGCTGGCAGGATGAATACAGAACTGGCTCGGTCATAGAATACAGAGGATAACAGTTGAAAGGTACATTTCTGAATGGAGGGCTGTGACTAGTGGTGTTCCTCAGGGATCAGTGATGGGGCTTTTGCTATATATATATATATATATATACATACATATACATACATACACACACATATATATTTGTAATATATATAATATGATTTGGGAGAAAAATGAAAACTGGTTCATGTAAATTAGTAAGTTTGCGGACGACACAAAGGTTGGTGGAATTGCCGATAGCAATGAGGGCCGTCAGAGGGTACAGCAGAGTATAGATTGGTTGGAGACTTGGACGGAGAGATGGCAAATGGAGTTTAATCCGGACAAATGTGAGGTAATGCATTTTGGAAGGTCCAATACAGATGGGAAATATACAGTAAATGGCAGAAACCTTAAGAGTATTGTCTGGGTGTACAGGTACACAGGTGACTGAAGTGGCAACTCAGGTGGAGAAGGTAGCCAAGAAGACATATGGCATGTTTGCCTGCATCAGCCGTGGCATTGAGTTTAAAAATTGGCAAGTCATGTTGCAGCTTTATAGAACGTTAGTTAGGCCGCACTTGGAATATAGTGTTGAATTTTGGTCGCCACACCTGGGCAGCACAGTAGCATAGTGGTTAGCACTATGGCTTCACAGCATCAGAGTCCCAGGTTCAATTCCCGGCCTGGGTCACTGTCTGTGGGGAGTCTGCACGTTCTCCCCAGGTCTGCGTGGGTTTCCTCCAGGTGCTCCGGATTCCTCCTAAAAGTCCCGAAAGACGTGCTTGTTAGGTAATTTTGAATTCGCTCAGTGTACCTGAACAGGCACCGGAATGTGGGGACTAGGGACTTTTCACAGTAACTTGATTGCAGTGTTAATGTAAGCCTACTTGTGACAATAAAGATTATTATTATGTGGAGGCTTTGGAGTGGGTACTGAAAAGATTACCAGGATGTTGCCTGGTATGTCGGACATTAACTATGAGGAGAGGTTGGAGAAACTCACTGGAACGACGGAGGTTGAGGGCCGACCTGATAGAGGTCTACAAGATTATGATGGGCATAGACAGAGTGGGTAGTCAGAAGCTTTTTCCCAGGGTGGAAGAGTCAATTACTAGGGGGCACAGGTTTAAGGTGCAAGGGGCAAGGTTTAAAGGAGAAGTACGAGGCAAGTTTTTGTTACACAAGAGGGTGGTGGGAGTCTGGAACTAGCAGTCGGAGGAGATAGTGAAAACAAGTACGATGGTGACGATCCCATTCTCCTACCAACCCCCAAACATTAGGCCGCATGTTCACATAACCAAATGACAAAAAGGAATCAGGGATTACCCATAGTCACCCTTAATACACACAGCCCCCCACCCATCCCACCAACTAATGTTCGATGTTATCCAGTTCTTGAAAGTGCATAATGAATAATGCCCATGACTTGTGGAACCCCTCCGTCCTTTCCCTTAATTCAAACTTAACCTTCTCTAGAGTCAAGAACTCCAACAGGCCCCCCCGCCACGCCAGGGCACAGGGTGGAGAGGCTGCTCTCCATCCCAACAGGATCCTCCCTCGGGCGATGGCCAAGATATTTGCCTCCGCACTCGTTTCCAACCCTGGCTGGTCCGACACCCCGAATATGGCCTCCCGGGGACCTGGGTGCAGTTTCACATGCACCACACCTTGGAAATTACCCTAAAAACCTCCTTCCAGTAATCCTCTAGCTTTGGACAGGACCAAAACATATGAACGTGATTAGCGGCAGCGCCACCCCCCCCCCACACACATCTTCTACTCCTTCAAAGGATCGGCTTATCCTCGCCCTCGTGAGGTGTGCTCTGTGTACCACCTTCAGCTGTATCAGCCCCAACCTCGCACATGAGGTGGAGGCATTCACTCTCCGGAGCACCTCACACCAGACCCCCTCCTCTATAACCTCTCCCAACTCTTCCTCCCACTTTGCTTTGATTTCTTCCAGCGGTGCCTTATTCTTTTCCAAAATAGCTCCGTACACCACTGACACTACCCCCTTCTCCAGTCCCCTTCTCGTCAGCACCTCCTCCAGCAATGTGGAGGCCGGTTCCTCCGGGAAGCTATGTATCTCCTTTCTGGCAAAATCTCGAACCTGCATGTATCTAAACATTTCTCATTGCTCCAGCCCATACTTCGCTTCCAGCTTCTTCAGTCCTGCAAACCGACCCCTAAGAAACAAATCTTTTAGCATCTTAATCCCCTTCTCTTCCCATTTCCGAAAATTTCCATCCCACCTCCCTGGCTCAAATCTGTGGTTCCCCCGAATCGGCATTTCCCTTGACCCTGTCCCCAACCTGAAGTGTTGGCGAAACTGCCTCCAGATTTTCAATGAAGCTATTATTACCGGACTCCCCGAGTATTTCCCCGGAGCTATCGGGAGCGGTGCTGTTGCTAGTGCCTTCAGCCCCGACCCCCTGCACAAACTCTCCTCCATTCTGACCCACTGGGAATCAACCCCTCTGACCCAGCTCCGCACCTTCTCCACATTCGCCGCCCAGTAGTAGTACATCAGGTTCGGAAGACCCAAACCCCCTGCCTGCCTTCCCCTCTGTAGCAGCACCTTTCTCACTCTGGCCACCTTCCCTCCCCATAGGAATGAGGTAATCCTTCCCTCAATCTCCCTGAAAAAAGCCTTTGGCAGGAAAATCGGTAGGCATTGAAAATAAACAGAAATCGCGGCAACACATTCAGTTTAACCGCCTGTACCGACCTGCCAGTGACAGAGGAAGGCCATCCCACCTTGCCAGATCGGCTTTCACTCTCCCCACCAAACTAGAGATGTTGTACCTGCGAAGCCTCCCGGGCAACCTGCACCCCCAGATACCTAAAGTGAGTCCCTGCCCTACGGAATGGCAGCTCCCCCCACCCCTGGCCGAGACACCACAAACTACCCACTCTTGTCTAGGTTCAGCTAGTACCCCGAGAAAGACCCAAATACTCGCAGTAGCTCCAACATTCCCCCTATCGACACACTCGGTTCCAACACATATAACAGCAAGTCGTCGGCATATAAGGACACCCTATGCTCTACCCCCCCCCCCACCCCCACCATTCCTTTCCATGCTCCCGAACTTCTGAATGCGATGGCCAACGGCTCAATCGCAAGTGCAAACAGCAGGGGGGACATAGGACATCTCTGCCTCGTCCCACGGTGGAGAGAAAAGTATCTCAAGCTGATGTTGTTTGTGCGGACACTCGCCCTCGGCTCTTTATATAGTAGCTTTACCCAGTTCACAAATCTTGGTCCAATCCCAAATCGCTCCAGAACTGCCATCAAGTACCCCCATTCTACCCGGTCAAATGCCTTCTCGGCGTCCAATGCCACAACCACCTGTTTGCTTCCATTCCGCCGGTGCCATAACGATGTTCAAAACCCTCCCAATGTTCGAAAAAAGCTGCCTCCTTCTCACGAACCCAGTCTGATCCTCACCTATCACCTTCGGGAAGCACTCCTCTAGCCTACCCGTCAGTACCTTCGCCAATACCTGTGTCCGCGTTCAGAAGTGATACGGGCCTATATGACCCACACTCCGTCGGATCCTTATCTTTTTTTAGCAACAGAGAAATCGATGCCTGCCCCAAGGTTTGTGGCAACACCCCACTTCCCTATCGCCTCTTCAAACATCCCACCATCAGGGGTGCCAGCTTATCCTTGAATTTTTTCATAATATTCCACCGGAAACTCATCCGGCCCTGCCACCTTCCCCGACTGCATCCTCCCAATCGCATCCTTGATCTCCTGCTCCACCATTGCTCCTTCTAATGTAGCCCTGTCCCCCTCCCCTAGCCTCGGGTACTCCAACCCATCTAGAAATTCCTGCATCTCACGGTCTCCCCCAGGTGGCTCTGACCTGTACAACCTCTCATAAAACTCCTCAAAAACCTTGTTAACCAGCTCCGGAGCCACCACCAACTTCCCTGCCCTATCCCTCACTTGAAGAATGTCCCTTAACTGCAACCCTTGCTTGCCTCAGTTGGCGCACCTTCTTCCTGGTAGACAGTCGGTCGAAGCTCGCCTGTAGTTCCTTCCTCTTTTCCAGCTTCGCTCGGACCCCATCTTCTGCATAATTCCTATCTACCTCCAACATCTCATCTATTACCCTCTGCCGCTCCAACCCCTCTTCTTTGTCCACCCTGGCCTTAAACAAACTTACCTCGCCCCTCACCTCCGCCTTTAGAGCCTCCCAGACGACTGCCTTTGACACCTCACCCGTACAGTTGAATCCTACATATTCCTTAATTACCGTTTCAATTTTCTCACAGAACACATGGTTACCCAAAAGCCCCACATCCGGTTTCCACCCCGGCCTCTGCGCTACCCCCTTCTCCAGTACCATATCCACCCAATGCGGAGTATGATCTGACACTGCAATTGCCAAGTATTCAGGCCCCTTAACCCCAGCCAACAAAGCCTTCCCCATCACAAAGAAGTCGATCCGCGAGTATACCTTATGGACTGAGAAAAACAAGTACAAAGAACAAAGAAAATTACAGCACAGGAACAGGCCCTTCGGCCCTCCCAGCCTGCGCCAATCAAGATCCTTTATCTAAACCTGTCGCCTATTTTCCAAGGATCTACTTCCCTCTATTCTCCGCCCGTTCATATGTCTGTCTAGATGCATCTTAAATGATGCTATCGTGCCCGCCTCTACCACCTCCGCTGGCAAAGCATTCCAGGCACCCACCACCCTCTGCGTAAAAAGCTTTCCACGCACATCTCCCTTAAAACATTCCCCCTCTCACCTTGAAATCGTGACCCCTTATAATTGACACCCCCCCTCTTGGAAAAAGCTTGTTGCTATCCACCCTGTCTACACCTCTCAGTTTTGTGGACCTCAATCAGGTCCCCCCCTCAACCTCCGTCTTTCCAATAAAAACAATCCTAATCTACTCAACCTTTCTTCATAGCTAGCACCCTCCATACCAGGCAACATCCTGGTGAACCTCCTCTGCACCCTCTCTAAAGCATCCACATCCTTCTGGCAATGTGGCGACCAGAACTGCACGCAGTATTCCAAATGTGGCCTAACCAAAGTCCTATATAACTGTAACATGACCTGCTGACTCTTGTACTCAATACCCCGTCCGATGGAGGCAAGCATGCTGTATGCCTTCTTGGCCACTCTATCGACCTGCGTTGCCACCTTCAGGGGTACAATGGACCTGAACTCCCAGATCTCTCTGTACATCAATTTTCCCCAGGACTCTTCCAGTGACCGTATAGTCCGCTCTTGAATCCGATCTCCCAAAATGCATCACCTCGCATTTGCCTGGATTGAACTCCATCTGCCATTTCTCTGCCCAACTCTCCAATCTATCTATATTTTGCTGTATTCTCTGACAGTCCTCCTCGCTATCTGCAACTCCACCACTCTTCGTATCATCTGCAAACTTGCTAATCAGACCACCTATACCTTGGTCCAGATCATTTATGTATATCACAAACAACAGTGGTCCGAGCACGGATCCCTGTGGAACACAACTAGTCACCTTTCTGCATTTTGAGACACTCCCTTCCACCACTACCCTCTTCTCTGTCCCCTGTTGCCCAGCCTGTTCTTTATCCATCTAGCTAGTACACCCCCGCATGACTTCACTTTTTCCATCAACCTGCTATGGGAAACTTTATCAAACGCTGGCAATCGGCTGGGTTGGATTTGTCCTGTTTCCTGTGTACTGGACAAACCTGGGCAATTTTCCACATTGCCGGGTAGATGCCAGTGTTGTACAGCTTGGCTAGAGGTGCGGCAAATTCTGGAGCACAAATCTTCAGTACTATTGCCGGAATATTGTCAGGACCCATAGCCTTTGCAGTATGCAATGCCTTCAGCCATTTCTTGATATCACGGGGAGTGAATCGTATTGGCTGAAGACTGACATCTGTGATGCTGGGACCTCCGGAGGAGACCGAGACGGATCATCCACTCGGCACTTCTGGCTGAAGATTGTTGCGAATGCCTCAGCCTTGTCTTTTGCACAGATGTGCTGGGCTCCTCCATCATTGAGGATGGGGATATTCGTGAAACCTCCGCCTCCAGTGAGTTATTTAATTGTCCACCACCATTCAAGGCTGGATGTGGCAGGACTGCAGAGCTTAGATTTGATTAGTTCATTGTGGGATCGCTTCGCTCTGTCTGTTACTTGCTGCTTATGCTGTCTGGCACACAAGTAATCCTGTGTTGTAGCTTCACCAGGTTGACGCCAATTTTTCAGGGTGCTTGGTGTTGCTCCTGGCAAGCTCTCCTGCACCCTTCATTGAACCAGGGTGATCCCCTGGCTGGGTGGTAATGGTAGAGTGGGGGATACGCGGGCCAGTAGGTTGCAGATTGTGGTTGAATACAATTCTGCTGCTGATGGCCCACAGCGCCTCATGGATGCCGGTGAGACGTTGGGACGTTGTCTGTAAGGTATGACTGTGAGTATGACTCTGTTGGTTGCTATTCTGTGAGACAGCTCCCCCAACTTTGGCACAAGCCCCCAGATGTTAGTAAGGAGAACTTTGCAGGGCCGACAGAGCTGCGTTTGCCATTTCTGGCGCTCTTAATAATTAAGATTATTATTATTTGTCACGATGCTCCTTAAAAGTCACCATCATGTCTTCAGGTGGCGTATGCGAGCAGGGCGGCCGCATCAAGAGCTCCCGCCAGTGGCCACGATTTGTGGCGCTTTTGGGGATTTCCCCGATTCATCGATCATCCCCCGACTGTCGTCGGCCTTTGGTGCCGTCACGGGCAGCTAGCGGGGCCGGTTTAAAAACCGGTGAAGAACCCCGCGCGGGTGTCAGGCGGCGGGGGCTGAGGCGCTGGCCCCATCGCAGGTCGGAGCAGCGGGGGCGGAGCCAAAAGGAGGCCGAGGCGGCAGGCCCGAGGCCAGGGGGCAATGTAGGTTGGATGTCCCACATCAGATGGCTCCCACCTAGGATGAAATAAGAAGGCTGAGGTCCGGTCCCAGGGGAACTCTGGGGGAATGTAAAGGAGAAGAGAAAGAAGTTTGGCGAAAGTTTTTTTTTTCTCTCCTTTTTCCCTTTTTTTTGTGTGAAGGAAGAAAAATTGCTTGGTTGATGAAGGACGGGAGGGTGAAGGGGGAAGAAAAGAAGGAAAAACAATAAGCCGCTAAATGATGCGAAGAGCAGCGTCGAAGAAAGGAGGAAACGCGGGTTCGCCGCTGAATGAGAGGACGAGCAAAAGTGCTGACAAGATGGCGGAACTTACGGGGGAGAAGATGACCGAGGTGATGGCGGTTGAAGCTGGAAAAACAGTTTGCGAGGCACATGGAGGCCTTGAGGAAGGAGACGGTGGTCGCATTGAAGTCATTGGTGGAGGAGGCAATCGCCCCAGTGAGGGTAGCTGTGGCAAAGACATCGGCCGAGGTGAGAGAGCAGGGCGAGAAGATGAAGGAAGTGGAGGAGGCCGTGTCACAGCACAGCGACCAGTTCACCTCAATGGGGGACGAGCTGCGGAGGGTGGTGGCGGTCAACTGAGGACTCCGAGCAAAGCTCGAGGACTTGGAGAACCGCTCAAGACGGTACAATTTGAGAATTGTGGGCTTGCCCGAAGGGACAGAGGGCCCAAGGCCAAAACAATACTTTGCTAAGATATTGGCGGAGCTGATGGGGGAAGGTGAGAACCCCTCCCGGTATGAGCTAGACCGAGCTCATTGGTCATTAAGGCTGAAGCCCAAAGTGAACGAGCCACCAAGGGCAGTAATTATCAGCTTCCATAAGTTCTGCATGAAGTAGAAGGTATTAAGCTGGGCGAAGCAGAAGCGTGAGGTGCTGTGGGCTGGTACTGCAGTTCGGATCTACCAGGACTTGACGGTGGAGTTGGCAAAAAGACGAGCGGCGTTCGGGCGAGTGAAGGCGGCATTGTACAAAAAGGGGGTGCGATTTGGTATGGTGTACCCGGCGAAGCTGAGGGTAACGTATAACGCCAAAGACTTATTTTGATATAGCGGAGGCGGCTGAGGCGTTTGTGAGGGCAGAAGGCTTGGGACAGACGTGAGGAGCGGAACTGGAAGAGAGACTGTGGACTGTGTTTGGGCAGCTGGAAAATGTATAAATGCTACAACTTTCTTTTTACTGATGTGTATTGTAATTTACTTCTCTTTGCATTGTTACACAGTTCACGTTAATGGTTGGGTTGATTGGCGTTCTGTGTTGCGATGGTTAAATCTTACGTTAGTGAATTGTATGGGTTGGATTGTTGGTTTTGTTTTTTTCTTTCTCTGGGACTGGGTGGAAGGGGACGATATATCTGGGAAGGCTACCAGCGCGAGCTAACTAAAGTCAGCTAACGAACGGAGGTGAGGTGAGAGGAGGGCTGCGGACGTTGGAGCCTGGATAGCAGGCTTCAATGGGCCTACGAGGCGAGCGAGAGGGGGGGGGGGGGGGGGGGGGGGGGGGGGGGGATTGATGCTGGGAGATGTAGGGGGGGTTCTTGGGATGGGGGGGGTGGGGTGGTTCGATGTTAACAATGGACAGGGGAGGGTCAGGCTCATGGGGCAGGGCCCGGTGGTATGATGATGGTGGATAAGAAGGGTGGGGGGGGGGGGGGGGCTGAGAGACTCCCAGTTAGGATAGTCAGGTGGAACGCGAGATCCGGTCAAGAGGTCAAGGGTGCTTGCGCATCTTAAAAGTTTGAAAGCCGATGTGGCAATGCTGCAGGAGACTCGCTTAAGGGTGAAGGACCAGGTGAGACTTAAAAAGGGCTGGGTTAGTCAAGTGTTTCACTCTGGATTTGATGGAAGGGCTTGAGGGGTAGCGGTGTTGGGCAGCAAAAGGGTACGCTTCCAGATGGAGAAGGTGGTGGCAGATCAGGGGGTAGATATGTGATTGTGACAGGGGCGCTGGAGGGGAGATTAGTGGCGCTGTTAAGTCCCAATTGGGACGATGTGGGATTCGCGAAGAAAGTGTTTGGGGCCATCCCCGACTTGGACACACACAAACTGATTGTGTGGGGGGGGGGGGGGACTGGAACTTGGTGCAGGAGCCACGGTTGGACAGATCACGGCCGCGCTCGCTGGTCCCATCGGTGGGGGGGGAAGGCGCTGGCTAGGCTAATGGTGTAAATGGGAGTGGTGGACCCTTGGAGGTTTCTGCACCCAAGGAAACAGGAGTACGGTCATGAAATATCTTTGGCTAACAGGGTTAAGGAAAAATCCCAAAGCCTTTTATTCGTATATAAGGAGCAAGAGGGTAACTAGAGAAAGGATTGGCCCACTCAAAGACAAAAGAGGGAATTTATGTGTGGAGTCAGAGGAAATGGGTGAGATTCTTAATGAGTACTTTGCATCGGTATTCACCAAGGAGAGGGACATGACGGATGTTGAGGCTAGGGATGGATGTTTAAATACTCTAGGTCAAGTCGGCATGAGGAAGGGGGAAGTTTTGGATATTCTAAAAGGCATGAAGGTGGACAGGTCCCCAGGTCCGGATAGGATCTATCTCAGGTTACTGAGGGAAGCGAGGGACAAAATAGCTGGGGCCTTAACAGATATCTTTGCAGCATCCTTGAGCACGGGTGAGGTCCCGGAGGACTGGAGAATTGCTGATGTTGTCCCTTTGTTTAAGAAGGGTAGCAGGAATAATCCAGGGAATTATAGACCTGTGAGCTTGACGTCAGTGGTAGGCAAACTGTTGGAGAAGATACTGAGGGATAGGATCTATTCACATTTGGAAGAAAATAGACTTATCAGTGATAGGCAGCATGGTTTTGTGCAGGGAAGGTCATGTCTTACAAACCTAATAGAAGTATTTGAGGAAGTGGCTGGGAAGGGGGCTAGATGTCATATAAATGGACTTCAGTAAGGTGTTTGATAAAGTTTCCCATGGCAGGTTGATGGAAAAAGTGAAGTCGCATGGGGTTCAGGGTGTACTAGCTAGATCGATAAAGAACTGGCTGAGCAACAGGAGACAGAGTAGTGGTGGAAGGGAGTGTCTCAAAATGGAGAAGCGTGACTAGTGGTGTTCCACAGGGAGCCGTGCTCAGACCACTGTTGTTTGTGATATACATAAACGATCTGGACGAAGGTATAGGTGGTCTGATTAGCAAGTTTGCAGATGATACTAAGATTGGTGGAGTTGCAGATAGCGAGGAGGACTGTCAGAGAATACAGCAAAATATAGATCGATTGGAGAGTTGGGCAGAGAAATGGCAGATGGAGTTCAATCCAGGCAAATGCGAGGTGATGTATTTTGGAAGATCGAATTCAAGAGCGGACTATACGGTCAATGGAAGAGTCTTGGGGAAAATTGATGTACAGAGAGATCTGGGAGTTCAGGTCCATTGTACCCTGAAGGTGGCAACACAGGTCAATAGAGTGGCCAAGAAGGCATACAGCATGCTTGCCTTCATCGGACGGGGTATTGAGTACAAGAGTCGGCAGGTCATGTTACAGTTGTATAGGACTTTGGTTAGGCCACATGCGTGCAGTTCTGGTCGCCACATTACCAGAAGGATGTGGATGCTTTAGAGAGGGTGCAGAGGAAGTTCACCAGGATGTTGCCTGGTATGGAGGGTGCTAGCTATGTAAAGGTTGAGTAGATTAGGATTGCTTTTGTTGGAAAGACGGAGGTTGAGGGGGGACCTGATTGAGGTCTACAAAATTATGAGAGGTATGGACAGGGTGGATAGCAACAAGCTTTTTCCAAGAGTGGGGGTGTCAATTACAAGGAGTCACGATTTCAAGGTGAGAGGGGGAAAGTTTAAGGGAGATGTGCGTGGAAAGTTTTTTACGCAGAGGGTGGTGGGTGCCTGGAACGCTTTGCCAGCGGAGGTGATAGAGGCAGGCACGATAGCATCATTTAAGATGCATCTAGACAGATATATGAATGGGCGGGGAACAGAGGGAAGTAGATCCTTGGAAAATAGGCGACAGGTTTCGATAAAGGACCTGGATCGGCGCAGGCTGGGAGGGCCGAAGGGCCTGTTCCTGTGCTGTAAATTTTCTTTATTCTTTGTTTGTTCTTTGTATTCAATGGCATTACCATCACTGAATCCCCCACAATCAGCATCCTGGGGGTTACCATTGATCAGAAATGAACTGGACCCAGCCACATTAATACTGTGGCTACCAGGGCAGGCCTCCTGGGCAAAATCTTGGAATTCCCTGCTAAACAGCACCATGAATGCACCTACACCTCAGGGCTTGCAACGGTTCAAGAAGCCAACTCACCACCACCTTCTAGGGATGGGCAATAAATGCTGGGCCTAACCAGTGACGCTCTCAACCCATATATTAACTTTTTTTAAAACCTACATAGACACGGGGAGATAGTGCAAACTCCACACAGTTACCGAAGGCCGAAAATGAGCCCGGGTCCCTGGCGTTGTGAGGCAGCAGTGTTAACCAGTGTGTCACTGTGACGTCCCAGAAGAACTCCTTGTTCTTCTTCAAACAGTGACTTGGGATATTTTATATCCACCTATACAGGTAGATGCAGCTCAATTGAACAGTTTTCCAAAAGACATGCAGCATTCCCCCTCAATACTGCATGGAAATGTCAGTTAGATGTTGAATGCATGTCCTTCTGATTCAGAAGCAAGAACTGCAACTGACATGGAAAACAATTTCCTCTATTAGGACTCCATTGCTATGGTGAAACACATGTGTCTCCCTACTTGGCCAGTCTACTGGTGTTACCAGACAGCCTCTAATATAACAATTCTCAACAATACAGGAGAGTAAAATTCAAAATCAGAGTCCCAAAGGAAAGTCCTGAAAGTACAAATGCAGAATACACATTCACTGGAGTCAGTCGTGCACTTACCTGCCAGCAGGTGTGAGGGGATTTGCGCTCTAGAATATACTGGGTCAAAGGTGAGGGTTCAAGTTCATATTTGTCAAAGGGTAATTTGTCAATGACCATTGGTTCACAATCCCCACAGGAGAACCTTACTACAGGGTGAGCCGTACGAGGAGGCTGTGGAGCAAACACAAGAGGACAATAGGTATTAATTATGTACTTGGGAACATTTTTTTGCCAATATAGGAAGGGAGCACAGATTCCACAATTTGCTGTATTGGTAGTGGGTGTCCTTATTCAAAATAAACCTGCCAAACTAAACCACAATTTTCTGCTGCAACACTAAAATCAGGTAAAAATCAAATAGTGACAAAGGTCGGAAAGATATGAAAACAATACAGACAGGACTCTGCATTCCTGCAGCCCATTTCCGATTCCTAGAGAAGTGCATTATTTGAAGAACTCGCAATGACACTCCTTCCTGTTCATTATATTTCCTGACTATTATCAACCAAAAGCCAAAAAGTGAACAAGACCAGTCCACAGTGACATCACATTTTGCTCCCATCTGAAAATCAAAATAATTTTCCTGCAAGAATTAGATACCATATTCAGCGTATCCTTACATTGCAGGCTACCTTGGTGCTCAGCTCAGTAACTCCAGTTTGAAATAATCATTTCAAGAAGTGAGCACTTGTATGGCTCTGGGTCGCAGTCCGTCTGGAGTTTGGACATTCTCCCCGTGTCTGTGTGGGCTTCACCCCACAACACAAAGATGTGCAGGACAGGTGGATTGGCCACGCTAAATTGCCCCTTACTTGGAAAAGCAAAATAATTGGGTACTCTAAATTTATTTAAAAACAGGGCAAAATAGTAAGACATTAAGACTTGTCATCACAATGTTGGTGACATACAAGGTTGGTCTACAATAGTTTCCAAATACTATCCTCAAAACCTGCATGAAAAAAGAGCTTGCATTTACATCTCATTGCTCACAACTGCGTAGGAACACAAAGTTCTTCACAATCAAGATATTTTGAAAATGCAGCCACAGTGGTAATATAGTGAAATACAACAGCATACTTGTGCACAGCAAGCTCTCACAAACAGCAATGCTATGTATGACCTGTTTCACTGAGGGTTAGGCATTGGCAGAATACCTGGAGAACATCAGAGGGGGAAATGGCAGCATGGTATAGCTCATCTGAAGGGCGGTACCTTTCCGTGCAGTGCTCCCTCTAAATTGTCCCTCCGATAGTACAGAGCTCACTCAGTAATAAATCTTCGACAGTGCAGCGCTCCCCGCCGCCCCCCCACCCCCGATTCTCCGACAATGCAGTGCTCCCCCAGTACTGCTCGCTCGACAGTGCAGCGTTCGCCCAGCACTGCCTCTTCGACAGTGCAGGGCTCCCGTGTTGACCCTCCCAACAGTGCAGTGCTCCCCCCAGCGTTGACCCTCGGACAGAACAGCGCTTACTCCAGCGCTGACCCTCGGACAGTGCAGTGCTGACCCCACCGACAGTACAGCGCTTCCCCAGCGCTGACCCTCGGACAGAACAGCGCTTCCCCAGCGTTGACCCCACCGACAGTACAGTGCTTCCCCAGCGTTGACCCTCGGACAGTGCAGCGCTCACTCTAGCGTTGACCCTCGGATAGTACAGAGCTTCCCCCAGCGTTGACCCTCGGACAATGCAGGGCTCCCCCCAGCGTTGACCCTCGGACAGTGCAGCGCTCATTCAAGCGCTGACCTTCAGTCAGTACAGCGCTTCCCCCAGTGCTGACCCTCGGACAGTACAGCGCTTCCCCCAGCGTTGACCCTCGGACAGTGCAACGCTCACTCTAGCGTTGACCCTCGGACAGTGCAGCGCTCACTCCAGCGCTGACCTTCAGACAGTGCAACCCTCCCCAAGGCTGACCCTCCGGTTTAGCTCAGTTGGATGGACACCCTTCTCTCGCGCCCACATAAACCTGTAAGGTTTTCGGGCAATTCGGCCCTTTTGGAGAAACTCAGAGACTGTAAACTGACTTTCCAGCCAAGGGAACAGAACCAGTTTTCCCAGCAGGCTTGGCCCGCTGAGCTGAGTGGGGACATAAGCACATAAATATTTACAAACACCCCCCTAGGAGCTACAAGGAAGAAGGAGCCAGACAACAAGATAACATCAAGACACAGACAAAGGGGCACGGGAATACACAGGAGGCTTGCATGCAAGCAGGACAATGGGATGGTCATAGCCCCATGCAAATGTAAATGACCTGGCCTCCACCAGAGCAGAATCCAATCAACACCCCATCAACATAGCAGCATCTCCGGAGCAGATGGAAGTCTTTGAAAATCTTCAAGGGAGCTCAACCTCGTTATCTCAAAAAACAGACTGGAGGCGGACCTAGGGGAGGTACTCCCATCTCGACAGGTCTGACCGGCAAAGGGGGCGGGACCAGCGGGAACTTTAAAAACTTACCTTTTCAATGCAAAAGGGGCTGGCCGATCACAGAACAAAGCCAGGTATAACTATATAAAAGGGGCTGTGTTTTCGAGTAGGGTCTGTTCGTTCGTGGCTCGACCTCTGCACCCCTGACTTGAGCTCTGCAGCCTGTGACCGTAAGTACTCCGCAGCAGCTTACGAAACTCCCTTGATTTTAATAGTGGTTGAGGCTTTGGGGAAGGGAACTTGTTTTGTGCCTTGTGATTTTGCTAAAACCTGTGTAACCGTAAGAATTTTCGTTGTGTCCGCTATATTACCTTTTGAATAGACTTAGTTGTATTAGAGCATAAGATTTTATTGTGTTTCTTCTGTTGATGATTTTGACCTGGGTTTTACAATAAATCTTGATTTGATGCTAATTGGAGTCGTTTAAATTCTTCAATCCTTCACCAGCGATCTCTGACCAAGTCATTGTTAAAAATACTCCTCACCTTAATTCCGGGTTCAGGAATCGAGGGTCATCTTGAGCGGTTCACTCAGGACAGACTGCTGGTTAGGAAATAAACAGCAGTGTCCTATTCTCTCTCTTGGGAAAGCTACTCTAGTGGAGTAGGAACCGGGTGGCTGTTGCACCACCGGCAAGAGAGAGAATCACCTGGGTATTGGTAGGGGTCTGGAGATCTGTGTGATATAAGTCTCAGGCTGTCGGTTAGGAATAAACGGCAGGCTTGAATCAGTGCTCTCTTCAGTGGCAGTGTCCCAGCGCGACATCCCCTGGCCTCTGAAGTTTCAGTGCCAGCTGGAGAGAGACACACACAGATATTCAAACCCCAGATATCGGCCCAGTAGTGGAGTAGCGGAGATGGCACCCTCTACAATGGCGACCGGGGCAGGAGCCCGGTGGTTTGGAGTATGTGACTTGGCAGAGGGGGTGAGGGAACAAAGCAAAATGGAGGAGAGAATATCCTCGTATTTGTGGCAAAAGGTCAACCTCACCAAACCTTGGGTTTCAGAATTAATCAATGCGGAGCAACCGGTAATGGCAGCGGCTGCATGGACAGACAGTAAGGCGCACAAAAGGCACTTGGAGAAGGCAGTTTGGCTGGTTTGCCTGTCCGAGCAGGTAGTCAAAACAGAGGATAGGGTCGAAGAGTTAGAGCAGGAGTTGAGAGAAGTGAGGGCCAGCGCAGGGGACAGCGCTAGCGCAGCGGAACGACTGCGGGAAGAAATGGCAGAAATGAAACAGGAAAGCGAGTCTAACCGGTGTGAGAAGGACTATCTCCACTGCCAGATAGTGGAGGGTAAAGAAAAGGAACGGAGGCTCCAGGAACTCTATGCTCGGAGTACAGAGCAGTGTAGGAAGCTGGAGGGGAAGTTCCGGGACATCCAGGCAGCGTACCGAGTGGCTCGCGAGGAAGTAGGGGACTGTGCCCATGGGCCGTGCCAGGCACGAATAACGGAGTTGGAGGAGGCCTTGTCCAAGGTCAGGGGACAGATACACCTGGTAGGTCCAGGGGGGTCCCCAAGGGGCAAGGTGCTCCTCGCAGCGGATGATTCCCCACAGGCCAAGGGGAAGAGACCGCCTCCTGAGGCACCGGGATCGTGCTCGGGTCGGCAGGCGGGGAACGGACTGCACGTTCAGGGGCAAGTCCAAGGGGGGTCGGCAGGGTACCCCCAGCTGGCGGCGTGTCCGCCTGGTTTCGTATGTGGGTCCCCATGGGATGGGGACAGACCGCTGCCTGGGATGCCGGTGATGGGGCCGGGTCAGCAGGTAGGGTTTGGACCGCCCGGTCAGGGGCAGGTCCAAGGGGGGTCAGTGGTGTATCCCCAGATAGCGGCGTCTCCTATATGGGTAGCTAGCCCGGGGACAGGGGGGCTACCCAACGAGGCAGGAGAGCTGGACAGTGGGGAGGAGGAGCAGGAACCCCAGGTAGGGCAGATGTGCCCTGTCAGGCAAAGGAGGTATGGTCCCCCGGCGGGGATGGCAAATAGGGGACCGGTTGAGGGCGACATTATCGTTCCTCATGGGGCATCCGCGCTCAGGGGGATGGTGGCCCACGTTCCCAGACTAACTCCAAAGGGGGATCCGTCGCTGCATTTTATGGAGGTGGAACAGGCTGCCAACATCAATGACTGCGACGAAGGGGAGCAAATAAAGATGCTCCTGATAACCCTAGATGCCCAGCTATGCAGGACAGTGACCTCTGGGAATGGGGGAAGACCTGACACCTGGGCGGCAGCACAGACTGCTGTTCTGGAGGCAATGGGCTTGAATCTGGGGAGCCCTTTCATGAGGGTGGGGGAAACCAAGCAGCAACCAGGGGAATCTCCCACCATGTTCGCAGACAGACTGTGGACTGTCTATATGGAGGCATGCGGGATTCAAGCGGATAGACGGAATTTAGGGGAAAGAACCGCCCACTGGCTGAAGACCCTAGTTGCCAATTGTCTCCCTAACGTTAGGGCAAAAGCCGAACACTGGTTCGACCCGCAGACCCCGGCCCTTAACGAGGAAGAGGTCCTCAGGAAACTTACCCTCGCATATCGTAATGGGGAGAGGGGTGAGGACAAGCCCCTTAAGGGTAGGGTGCATGAAATCGCGCCAGCAGCCCCTAAGAGAGAGTGGAAGCATGAGGGCACCCGGACCTCCGACGAGAAACCGGTATGCTACGGGTGTGGGAAGGCCGGGCATTTCAAGAGGGAATGTAAAAACCCTAGCAAGCAGGAGAGGGCTCCCGCAGTAGAGAGTCAGACCCCGGCGGCAGGAGCAGCTGCCCCGGAAACCTTCGAGGTAAAGAAACTTTTAGCCTTTTTGCAGAGCCTAGCAGCTGGGTCGGGACAGGTGGCAATGGCAACGGGCCAGGGCCTGCCCGCACCCACACCACAAGAACCCGTATGACTACCCAGGGAGCAGCCTCAGGAAAAAGGGAGCGCAGGGGTAGTTCTAGCCCCAGACCCTGGTCCGGTCCAGGTGCAGGGTCCCATTCTGGAGGCTGCCTCAGGGGCTATTTGCAGTTTAAATCCCTTAAGGTGGGACCCATGCGAACGCCACATCAGTCAATTTAAATTGTTCCACCCCATAAGGACAAAAAAGAGCAGGGTGGGGGGAAGACGGGGGGTGGTAGTGGAGAAACCCCCCGTAGAATTAACGACGGTGGGGGAGGTCCCTGACTCCACGGTCACACAACCGGTGACAAGGTGCTGTCCCGAAGGGGCAGTCCCAAAGAAACCGACCGTGCTGCAAGCACCCAGCCCAGGGACAGTAAGGATTCCCAAGCCCTTACCTGTGGGTCAGGTAGCCTGCCTTAGTATAGAGGCTAAGGAGGCGGAGGAAGTGAAGGTATCACCTTGGGCTTGGGAACCAGTCGGGGGACGAGGGAGCAATCGGGTCTCCAAGCCCCCGGTAAGATGGTCCCCATCACACCTCCCTGTCACCCGGTCCCGCAGTAAGGGGGCCCGAGTGGAAGGGAGCGATGAGGGATCACCGAACCCTGTTGGGAAAGGAGAGGCAAGGGGCAGCCCGAACCCCCGGGAGGGGACGGTCTGGCCCGAGCCATTGGACCAAACAGGTGAACTGCCCCAGTTTAGCGGGGCACAGTTTTAATTTGGCCACCCGGAGACGGGTGGCATTGTATATAGCATTCCCCCCCTGTTAGTTCTAATTAGTGTGTAGTTGTGTGTGAAGTATTTAGGATCGTGGGAACACAGAAGCGCCTGGTGCAAGGGTAAAATGACGAAGCACCAGGCACTAGGACCCTGGTGCAGCCGGGCTGTAAAACACAGAACCCCAGACAGGCTGCGGCAACTTCAAAGCAGGAGCTGCTGCTGCCACCGGATAGCGGCAGGCACTAGGACCCTGGGGAGCCGGGCTGTAAACACAGAACCCCAGACAGGCTGCGGCAACTTCAAAGCAGGAGCTGCTGCCGCCACCGGATAGCACCCATGCACTTCAAGGTAGGTAGGGCTGTAGAGGCAAGAATGTGTTTTGTTTTTACAGATGGGGCACCCGACGATGTGGAGTTTGCTGATCTCGGCGATGGTGGGACCGGGAGAACTCCGCAGAGGCGAGACAGAAGAGTCCTTCGACTGACCGGGTTAGGGTGACTGAGGGCAGGCGGGTGTGTTCAACCTGTGAGGGGGACGTTCCTTTGGGGAGACGGTGGTGGCCCAGGAAGCTGAGGCTGGACATGAGGGATCGGTCCTCGGACTGGGAACGGACTGGACAACACCTAACGGACCATCACGGGGTCACCGGGTAGGATCACCGTTTGCGGGGATAAGGGGCGGGCTTCTGACCAGGGCATTTATTTGTGTTCATGGGGATCTACCAAGGCATGTCCACAAGGGGCATTAATCACTTTTGTAAGGTGGTGGCAGAACCCAGGGAACAGGATAAATTGACCGCAGTGGGGAGGGATGTGTAACGCCCAGGGAAGGGATGACTGTAGAAGCTACCGAACTGCTGGTTCAGGTAAAGCGACCCCTGCCCACAGCCCAACCGATCGACCCTCACAACTGTCCGATCACCACCAGGGGGGAGCCTGAGAATGGTTTAGTGTTTGCCCCCACAAAGGAAATGTTGTACAGGGGGTACATTATGCTGCCGCCTCAGTTGGACTAAACCTTTCAGCTGCAGGTATCGACGATGGAGGATAAATGAAGAGCCCTCAACGGGAAGAAGCGAAGTGCAGCCAAGAAAGGAGGATCCTTGATGAAATAAACAGATGCAATTGTAAATAGTTGTATGGATTCGCGGGTCCCAGTTACTTGACTGGGATATATGTACAGGGACCCTTACGTTTGGGGTTCCGGTGAAATGTGTACTTGAGTGTGATATATGTACAGGGACCCTTACGTTTGGGGTTCCGGTGAAATGTGTATATGTTACTGTCTGCTTGAATTAAGTATGGTCTTGTCTTTCCCTTTCATTGAAACCAGGGGTAGCCTAGATTAAGGGAACTGTCTTGGGAATTGTAATTTCGCATGTTGCTGAGGGGGGGACCTACGGTCCACACAAAGGCACACAATTGCCCTTCACCTGTGTCGATACGGTCCAAGCAGGTAGGGACGTATCGAAGGGGCATCTGTAAGGTTTTCGGGCAATTCGGCCCTTTTGGAGAAACTCAGAGACTGTAAACTGACTTTCCAGCCAAGGGAACAGAACCAGTTTTCCCAGCAGGCTTGGCCCGCTGAGCTGAGTGGGGACATAAGCACATAAATATTTACAAACACCCCCCTAGGAGCTACAAGGAAGAAGGAGCCAGACAACAAGATAACATCAAGACACAGACAAAGGGGCACGGGAATACACAGGAGGCTTGCATGCAAGCAGGACAATGGGATGGTCATAGCCCCATGCAAATGTAAATGACCTGGCCTCCACCAGAGCAGAATCCAATCAACACCCCATCAACATAGCAGCATCTCCGGAGCAGATGGAAGTCTTTGAAAATCTTCAAGGGAGCTCAACCTCGTTATCTCAAAAAACAGACTGGAGGCGGACCTAGGGGAGGTACTCCCATCTCGACAGGTCTGACCGGCAAAGGGGGCGGGACCAGCGGGAACTTTAAAAACTTACCTTTTCAATGCAAAAGGGGCTGGCCGATCACAGAACAAAGCCAGGTATAACTATATAAAAGGGGCTGTGTTTTCGAGTAGGGTCTGTTCGTTCGTGGCTCGACCTCTGCACCCCTGACTTGAGCTCTGCAGCCTGTGACCGTAAGTACTCCGCAGCAGCTTACGAAACTCCCTTGATTTTAATAGTGGTTGAGGCTTTGGGGAAGGGAACTTGTTTTGTGCCTGTGATATTGCTAAAACCTGTGTAAGCATAAGAATTTTCGTTGTGTCCGCTATATTACCTTTGAATAGACATAGTGTATATTAGAGTATAAGATTGTATTGTGTTTCTTCTGTTGATGATTTTGACCTGGGTTTTACAATAAACCTTGATTTGATGACAATTGGAGTCGTTTAAATTCTTCAATCTTTCACCAGCGACCTCTGACCAAGTCATTGTTAAAATACTCCTCACCTTAATTCCGGGTTCAGGAATCGAGGGTCATCTTGAGCGATTCACTCAGGACAGACTGCTGGTTAGGGAATAAACAGCAGTGTCCTATTCTCTCTCTTGGGAAAGCTACTCTAGTGGAGTAGGAACCGGGTGGCTGTTGCACCACCGGCAAGAGAGAGAATCACCTGGGTATTGATAGGGGTCTGGAGATCTGTGTGATATAAGTCTCAGGCTGCCGGTTAGGAATAAACGGCAGGCTTGAATCAGTGCTCTCTTCAGTGGAAGTGTCCCAGTGCGACATCCCCTGGCCTCTGAAGTTTCAGTGCCAGCTGGAGAGAGACACACACAGATACCCAAACCCCAGATATCGGCCCAGTAGTGGAGTAGCGGAGATGGCACCCTCTACAAACCCCGTTATGCTCCTGTTGACCCGCCTAAAGAAGGCCTTCGGGATAAGAATGGGGAGGCACAGGAACAGGAACAAAAACCTTGGGAGCACTGTCATCTTAACTGACTGCACCCTACTCGCCTGGGACAGGGGCAACGCGTCCCACCTCTTAAATTCCTCCTCCATTTGCTCCACTAGCCTCGTGAAATTAAGTCTATGCAGGGCCCCCCAGCTCCTGGCCACCTGGACCCTCAAATACCTGAAGCTCCTCTCTGCCCTTTTTAGTGGGAGCTCGCCAATCCCCCTCTCCTGGTCCCCTGGGTGAACCACGAACAACTTGCGTTTCCCCATGTTGAACTTGTACCCTGAGAAATCCCCGAACTCCCAGAGGATCCTCATTACCGCCGGCATTCCCCCCACCGGGTCCGCCACATATAGCAGCAAGTCGCCCGCATAGAGCGACACCCTATGCTCCTCCCCACCCCGCACCAATCCCCTCCAGTTCCTCGACTCCCACAGTGCCATAGCCAGGGGTTCAATCGCCAGTGCGAAGAGCAGGGGGGACAAGGGACACCCCTGCCTCGTCCCTTGATGCAACCGAAAGTACTCAGACCTCTCTTGTTCGTGGCCACACTCGCCATCGGGACCTCGTACAACAGCCTACCCCACTTGACAAACCCCTCCCTAAACCCGAACCTCTTCAGCACCTCCCACAAGTACCCCCACTCTACCTTATCCAAGGCCTTCTCAGCGTCCATTGCCATCACTATCTCCGCCTCCCCCTCCCTCGCCGGCATCATAATAACGTTCAGGAGCCTCCGCACATTCGCGTTCACAAACCCAGTTTGATCTTAGTGGATCACCTGTGGCACACAATCCTCAATTCTCGTGGCTAAGACCTTCACCAGCACCTTGGCATCTACATTTAACAACGAAATCGGCCTGTAAGACCCACACTGCAGGGGATCCTTGTCCCGCTTCAGGGTCAAGGAGATCAGTGCCCGGGACATCGTCAGGGGGTAAAGTCCCCCCCTCCCTTGCCTCATTGAAGGTCCTAACTAGCAACCGTCCCAACAGGTCCACATGTTTTGTAGAATTCGACCGGGCAACAGTCCGGCCCCGGTGCCTTCCCCGCCTGCATGCTCCCTATCCCTTTGTCCAGCTCCTCCAGCCCAATCGGGGGCCCTTATCCCGCCACCAGTCCCTCCTCCACCTTCGGAAACCTCAATTGGTCCAGAAAGCGGCCCATCCCTCCCTCCTCCAGTGGGGGCTCGGACCGATATAGTTCCTCATAAAAGTCCCTGAAGACCCCATTGATCCCAACCCCACTCCGCACCACACTCCCTCCCCCATCCTAAACTCCCCTGATCTCCCTAGCTGCGTCCCACTTCCGAAGCTGATGCGCCAGCATCGACCTGCCTTTCCCCCATACTCATAAATCATCCCCTGGGCCTTCCTCCACTGCGCCTCTGCCTTCCTGGTGGTCACCAGGTCGAAGTCGGCCTGGAGGCTACGCCTCTCCCTCAACAGTCCCTCCTCAGGCACCTCCGCATACCTCCCGTCTCCCCAGCAGCCTCTCCCTCTGCTCTCTCCTCTCCTTGTGGGCCCTAATGGAGATCAGCTCTCCCCTAACCACCGCCTTCAGCGCCTCCCAGACCATCCCCACTCGGACATCCCCGTTATCGTTGGCCTCCAGGTATATCTCTATGCTTCCTCGGACCCACTCACTCACCTCCTCATCCGCCAACAGCCCCACCTCCAAGTGCCACAACGGGCGCTGGTCCCTGTCCTCTCCCAGCTCTAGGTCTACCCAATGCGGGGCGTGATCCAAAATGGCTATCGCCGAGTACTCAGTATCCTCTACTCTCGCTATCAGCGCCCAACTCATAATAAAAAAAGTCGATCCAGGAGTAAGCCTTATGAACATGCGAGAAGAATGAAAATTCCCTAGCCCCCGGCCTTGCAAATCTCCAAGGGTCCACACCTCCTATCTGGTCCATAAACCCCCTCAGCACTTTAGCCGCCGCCGGCTTGCTACCCGTCCTAGACCTGGAGCGATCCAGTGCCGGATCCAACACGTGTTAAAGTCTCCCCCCCCCCATTATCAGGCCCCCCACTTCCAAGTCCGGGATCCGACCCAACATGCGCCGCATAAAACCCGCATCGTCCCAGTTCGGGGTGTACACGTTGACCAGCACCACCCTCCCCTTCCAGCTTACCACTTACCATTACATACCTGCCGCCATCGTCTGTCACAATGCTCGACGCCTCAAACGACACCCTCTTTCCCACCAAGATCGCCACCCCCCGATTTTTGGCATCCAGCCCCGAATGAAACACCTGACCTACCCACCCCTTCCTCAATCTTACCTGGTCTGCCACCTTCAGGTGTGTCTCCTGGAGCATGACCACATCCGCCTTCGGCCCCTTCAGGTGTGCAAACACCCGGGCCCGCTTGACCGGCCCGTTCAGGGCCCAACAGTGCCCAACCCACCCTAAACACCCACACCGAACCAAAAAGAAACAAGAGCAAAGAACCCCCCCTCAAAACGTAACACCAACAGCAATCCCCGACCACCCATCCCGACCCTCCGTTTGTGTCCAGCTTCTCGGCCTGAACAAAGGCACACGCCTTCTCCGGGGACTCAAAATAATGGTGCCGGTCCTTGTAGGTGACCCAGTCGCGCCGGCTGCAGCATGCCAAACTTCACCCCCTTCCTGTGCAGCACCGCCTTCGCTCGGTTGTACCCGGCCCTCTTCTTCGCCACCTTCACACTCCAGTCCTGATATATTCAAACCTCCGCGTTCTCCACCTGCTGCTCCTCTCTTTCTTGGCCCATCTGAGCACGCACTCCCGATCAGCGAACCGATGAAACCGCACCAGCACCGCCCACGGCAGCTCGTTAGCCTTGGGCCTCCTCGCCAGCACTCTATGGGCCCATTCCAGCTCCAGGGGTCCCTGGAAGGACCCCGCTCCCATCAGCGAGTTTAACATGGTGACCACATAGGCCCCCACGTCCGACCCCTCCAGCACCTCCGGGAGGCCCAGGATCCGCAAATTCTTCCACCTCGACCGATTCTCCATCTCCTCGAACCGTTCCTGCCATTTCTTGTGGAGCGCCTCCACCTTTACCGCAAGGCCTAAGATCTCGTCCTCGTTGTCGGAGATCTTTTGTCGGACCTCGCGGATCGCCACCCCCTGGGCTGTCTCGGTCTCCAGCAGCTTGTCGATAGAAGCCTTCATCGGCTCCAGCAGGTCCGCTTTGAGCTCCCTGAAGCAGCGCTGGATAACCTCCTGCTGCTCCTGCGCCCACTGCATCCACGCTGCCTGGTCCCCGCCCGCCGCCATCTTGCTCTTCTTCCCTCGCATTTTCTTTGGGTTCACCACCGCTTCTTTTTTAGTTGTCCCGCTCCTGGTCCAGGTCATACACTGTTGGGGGAATATTACAATCTTCCTCCCACACTGGGAAATGTCGAAAAAATTCCGTTGGGGGCCCTGAAAAGAGCCCAAAAGTCCTTTCCAAGCGGGAGCTGCCGAACGTGTGACTTAGCTCTGCATAGCCGCAACCGGAAGTCGTAGTTGCTGGATTGAACAGACCACAGCCAACAGCAAGGCCGAGGGCACGGTGGGAGCTGGCAGCAGATATATTGTCCTGGGGCTGGATTTGAATCAGAGATTTTTAAAATTTTCAGATTAATGTATGCATTCATATAGCCGAAAAGACTGGTTTACATTTGATTTCTGCATTTGCACCTATTTTGTGACAAAAGGGGCATCAACATTATGTGGATGTTTGGGTTCCCCGTTGCTCTTGGGAGTTAACCCGTGGCTTGAAATGTTTGGGAAACCCTGGACTAGAGATTGGGATTGGTCGAGTGGAGATATATATCAGAGAGCTACGAGTCTAGAGAAAGTTATGGAGTGGCAAATCCAACATGGAAAACTTCACTTTCCCAAAGCTAAAGGTTCTTGAACTGTGGATCACAAGCCCAATGGGTTCCTGGACAAAACTTTGGGGCCGTGAACACTGAGGTAGCAACGGGAGCAGCCGCGGAACTCACATTTAATTTTCAAATCTGCAAGATCCTTTCAAATATTTTTGGGAAAGGGGGGTTGAACATAGAACAGAGAAAATACAGCACAGAACAGGCCCTTCGGCCCACAATGTTGTGCCGAACCTTTGTCCTAGATTAATCATAGATTATCATTGAATTTACAGTGCAGAAGGAGGCCATTCAGCCCAGAGTCTGCACCGGCTCTTGGAAAGAGCACCCTACCCAAACTCAACACCTCCACCCAACACCAAGGGCAATTTTGGACACTAAGGGCAATTTATCATGGCCAATCCACCTACCCTGCACATCTTTGGACTGTGGGAGGAAACCGGAGCACCCGGAGGAAACCGACGCAGACACGGGGAGGATGTGCAGACTCCGCACAGACAGTGACCCAAGCCGGAATCGAACCTGAGACCCTGGAGCTGTGAAGCAATTGTGCTATCCACAATGCTACCATGCTGCCCTTAAAAACAAATAAATCTACACTACATAAATTTACCGTAATCCATGTACCTATCCAATAGCTGCTTGAAGGTCCCTAATGTTTCCGATTCAACTACTTCCACAGGCAGCGCATTCCATGCCCCCACTACTCTCTGGGTAAAGAACCTACCTCTGATATCCCTCCTATATCTTCCACCTGTCACCTTAAATTTATGTCCCCTTGTAATGGTTTGTTCCACCCGGGGAAAAAGTCTCTGACTGTCTACTCTATCTATTCCCCTGATCCATCTTATAAACCTTTATCAAGTCGCCCCTCGTCCTTCTCCGTTCTAATGAGAAAAGGCCTAGCACCCTCAACCTTTCCTCGTAAGACCTACTCTCCATTCCAGGTAACATCCTGGTAAAATCTTCTTTGCACCTTTTCCAAAGCTTCCACATCCTTCCTAAAATGAGGTGACCAGAACTGTACACAGTACTCCAAATGTGGCCACCACCACTCTCTGACTTCTATCGGTTAGCCAGTTCGTTATCCAACTGGCCAAATTTCCCACTATCCCATGCCTCCTTACTTTCTGCATAAGCCTACCATGGGGAACTTTATCAAATGCCTTACTAAAATCCATGTACACTACATCCACTGCTTTACCTTCATCCACATGCTTGGTCACCTCCTCAAAGAATTCAATAAGATTTGTAAGGCAAGACCTACCCCTCACAAATCCGTGCTGACTATCCCTAATCAAGCAGTGTCTTTCCAGATGCTCAGAAATCCTATCCTTCAGTACCCTTTCCATTACTTTGCCTACCACCGAAGTAAGACTAACTGGCCTGTAATTCCCAGGGTTATCCCTAGTTCCTTTTTTGAACAGGGGCACGACATTCGCCACTCTCCAATCCCCTGGTACCACCCCTGTTGACAGTGAGGACGAAAAGATCATTGCCAACGGCTCTGCAATTTCATCTCTTGCCTCCCATCGAATCCTTGGATATATCCCGTCAGGCCCGGGGGACTTGTCTATCCTCAAGTTTTTCAAAATGCCCAACACATCTTCCTTCCTAACAAGTATTTCCTCGAGCTTACCAGTCTGTTTCACACTGTCCTCTCCAACAATAATCGCCCCTCTCATTTGTAAATACAGAAGAAAAGTACTCGTTCAAGGCCTCTCCTATCTCTTCAGACTCAATACACAATCTCCCGCTACTGTCCTTGATCGGACCTACCCTCGCTCTAGTCATTCTCATATTTCTCACATGTGTAAAAGGCCTTGGGGTTTTCCTTGATCCTACCCGCCAAAGATTGTTCATGCCCTCTCTTAGCTCTCCTAATCCCTTTCTTCAGTTCCCTCCTGGCTATCTTGTATCCCTCCAATGCCCTGTCTGAACCTTGTTTCCTCAGCCTTACATAAGTCTCCTTTTTCCTCTTAACAAGACATTCAACCTCTCTTGTCAACCATGGTTCCCTCACTCGACCATCTCTTCCCTGCCTGACAGGGACATACATATCAAGGACACGTAGTACCTGTTCCTTGAACAAGTTCCACATTTCACTTGTGTCCTTCCCTGACAGCCTATGTTCCCAACTTATGCACTTCAATTCTTGTCTGACAACATCGTGTTTACCCTTCCCCCAATTGTAAACCTTGCCCTGTTGCACGCACCTATCCCTCTCCATTACTAAAGTGAAAGTCACAGAATTGTGGTCACTATCTCCAAAATGCTCCCCCACTAACAAATCTATCACTTGCCCTGGTTCATTACCAAGTACTAAATCCAATATTGCCCCTCCTCTGGTCGGACAATCTACATACTGTGTTATAAAAGCTTCCTGGACACACTGCACAAACACCAGCCCATCCAAGCTATTTGATCTAAAGAGTTTCCACTCAATATTTGGGAAGTTAAAGTCACCCATGACTACTACCCTGTGACTTCTGCACCTTTCCAAAATCTGTTTCCCAATCTGTTCCTCCACATCTCTGCTACTATTGGGGGGCCTATAGAAAACTCCTAACAAGGTGACTGCTCCTTTCCTATTTCTGACTTCAACCCATACTACCTCATTAGGGTTATACTCCTCGAACTGCCTTTCTGCAGCTGTTATACTATCTCTAATTAACAATGCCACGCCCCCACCTCTTTTACCACCCTCCCTAATCTTATTGAAACATCCATAACCAGGGACCTCCAACAATCATTTCTGCCCCTCTTCTATCCAAGTTTCCGTGATGGCCACCACACCGTAGTCCCAAGTATCGATCCATGCCTTAAGTTCACCCACCTTATTCCTGATGCTTCTTGCGTTGAAGTATACACACTTCAACCCATCTCCGTGCCTGCAAGTACTCTCCTTTGTCAGTGTTCCCTTCCCCACTGCCTCATTACACGCTTTGGCGTCCTGAATATCGGCTACCTTAGTTGCTGGACTACAAATCCAGTTCCCATTCCCCTGCCAAATTAGTTTAAACCCTCCCGAAGAGTACTAGAAAACCTCCCTCCCAGAATATTGGTGCCCCTCTGGTTCAGATGCAACCCGTCCTGCTTGTACAGGTCCCACCTTCCCCAGAATGCGCTCCAATTATCCAAATACCTGAAGCCCTCCCTCCTACACCATTCCTGCAGCCACGTGTTCAACTGCACTCTCTCCCTATTCCTAGCCTCGCTATCACGTGGCACCGGCAACAAACCAGAGATGACAACTCTGTCTGTCCTGGCTTTTAACTTCTAGCCTAACTCCCTAAACTGGTTTATTACCTCCACACCCCTTTTCCTACCTATGTCGTTGGTACCAATGTGCACCACGACTTCTGGCTGCCCGCCCTCCCCCTTAAGGATCCTGAAGACACGATCCGAGACATCCCTGACCCTGGCACCCGGGAGGCAACATACCTTCCGGGAGTCTCGCTCGCGACCACAGAATCTCCTATCTATTCCCCTAACCATTGAATCTCCTACAACTATTGCTTTTCTATTCTCCCCCCTTCCCTTCTGGGCCCCAGAGCCAGACTCAGTGCCAGAGACCTGGCCGCTAGGGCCTTCCCCCGGTAGGTCATCCCCCCCAACAGCATCCAAAACGGTATACTTGTTTTGAAGGGGAATGGCCACAAGGGATCCCTGCACTGTCTGCCTGTTTGTTTTTTTCCCCCTGACGGTAACCCAGCTATTCTTGTCCTGTAACTTGGGTGTGGTTACCTCCCTGTAACTCTTCTCAATCACCCCCTCTGCCTCCCGGATGATCCAAAGTTCATCCATCTTCAGCTCCAGTTCCCTAACACGGTCTTTGAGGAGCTGAAGTTGGGTGCACTTCCCGCAGGTATAGTCAGCGGGGACACCGGTGGTATCCCTCACCACCCACATCCTACAGGAGGAGCATGCAACTGGCCTAGCCTCCATCCCCTCTTACCTGACAGAATATAGCTGCCCTGTGGACTAACTAGATCTCCGCCCTCCGACGCTGCTCCCAGTCAGTTACACTTTCTGTAAACTCCTGGCTCTCTTCTCACTCTTTGCGGAAATGTCGGAAACAAAATGAAAGCAGCACCTTACTCCCTCCTCACCTAACTCCCTCGGTCACCAAACTCTTACTATGGCACTCAAAATGCACCAAATTCAGCACTCCCTCGGTCACCAAACTCTTACTATAGCACTCAAATGCACCAAATTCAGCACTCCCTCGGTCACCAAACTCTTACTATAGCACTCAATGCACCAAATTCAGCACTCAGTGCAAACAAAGTCTGCACTGTAGGGGATCACTTTTATACTGTGAATCTAGCCTCTGAAAACTGGCCTAATCCAATTAACTAATTAACAAGCTCCAGCTGCAAGTGCCTACAAGTAGAAGCCTGTTTAAAGCTGATTGAAAATTCACCTTCTTCTAAACCAAACAGCAACTTTTAAGTTAATTAACTAAATAAGAGAGACTAAATTTTAGATAAAAATGAAGCCTTATACTCCCTCGGTCACCAAACTCTTGCTATAGCACTCAATGCACCAAATTCAGCACTCAGTGCAAACAAGTTGATTGCGGTTTGATTAGATTACTGATACAACGACAACTTGTAAACCAATGGGTCTTGTTTTCCAGAGCGAACCCAGCTATTTTAACCCCCTGCCCCACTCCTGCTCAACATTTTCCCCCACCTGAATTTTCACTCTGGGCTCACACAAAGTCTGAGGCATTAAAATGGAGTGACACCAGGAAAATGTTTTGAGAAATGCTGTCAAAGAACAAAGAACAAAGTGATCTGTACTCACTTCTTCAAATAATGGAATATGCAGGCAACTAACTTTTATCTCAAAGGTTGCATTCAATCCCAAAATTTTAAAATCTCAAAACCGGTTAGCAATTAGGAAAATATTTGATCCACTTAATCACTATCCCATGTGACGGGGAAATTTATTTCACACCTTTAAAAACAGATTATTTGAGAGCATTGAGATGGATGAATATGTGGATATTAACACTGGTTTTAGTATTTATTCAATATCAACAACCTAGCTTTCAGTTTCCAGTTCTTACACCCACAAACATTATTTTTATTTAGAGATCTGCTGTGCATTTCCAATATTTTGTTCATATTTCAATACATTAATTTTGATGCCACTGAACAAGTTAACAATTCGGTGTGTCCTGCTGAATTGTCAAAAACTATTTTTATTTATATAGGGCATTTAACCTAGGAAGCAAACCAAGGCGATTAACAGAAACATTAACAAAAATAGACAACAAGCCAAAAAGGATAGAAACATTTGTTTACAGAACCTGAGTATTTCTGAAAAGAGACACAGGGTGTTGAAACTTTTTGTCTTGTCCTCAACAGCAAATTCGCAAGAACCAAATGCAAAGGGTACAACAATTTATACTTTTTCTGAATAAATATTTTTATTCTCCTCCTTTTTCACATTTTCTCCCACATTTACACCCATCAACAATAAACAATGCTCAGCAAGATATGTCAATCCCCATAATAACAACGATCCCATCCGCCCACCAACCCCCAAACATTAGCCCGCATGTTTACATAAACAAATGACAAAAAGGAATCAGGGATTACCCGTAGTCACCCTTAATCTACGCAGCTCCACCCCCCCCCCCCAACTAAAGTTTAATGTTATCCAGTTCTTGAAAGTGCATAATGAATAATGCCCATGACTTGTGGAACCCCTCCGAGCTTCCCCTCAGTTCGAACTTAACCTTCTCAAGGGTCAAGTATTCCAACAGGTCCCCCCGCCACGCCAGGGCACTGGGTGGAGAGGCTGCTCTCCATCCCAGCAGGATCCGCCTTCGGGCGATCAGCAAGGCAAAGGCTATGATATCTGTCTCCGCTCCCGTTTCCAACCCTGGCTGGTCCGACACCCCGAATATGGCCTCCTGGGGACCCGGGTCCAGTTTCACACGCACCACCTTGGAAATTACCCTAAACACCTCCTTCCAGTACTCCCCTAGCTTTGGACAGGACCAAAACATATGAACGTGATTCGCGGGCCCCCCCCGCAACGCTCACACACCTCTACTCCTTCAAAAAATCGGCTCATCCTCGCCCTCATGAGGTGCGCTCTATATACCACCTTCAGCTGTATCAGCCCCAACCTCGCACATGAAGTGGAGGCATTCACTCTCCGGAGCACCTCACACCAGACCCCCTCCTCTATACAACAATTTATACTTGACGAGAAGTGCGTGCTGATTGGTTAGCAAGTAGACCATTAGAAGTGTTGCCATGGAGAATGCACAAGTTCATTCCTAATTGACAGTTAACTGCCAAGCTTTGTTTAAATTGAAACCAGGCAGGTTGACTAGTCAAGAATTTGCCCTGGGGAATGAACCAGAGAATTGCTGTTGCATCTGTTTCAACTAAACAAAACAGACACAATGTGTGTACAAGTTCATTCAATCTGCAAAGAACAGAACTGGTGTATTAATATATACTTTTTAAACTCCGGTAAGTCGGCCACATTGCGAGCCAAACTAATAATCTTAAATTGGTTGTCCTTATAATCCCTAGCACACTCAGGATTGTTTAGCAAATGTTGTTCAATCACAGAACCACATCTAATGTGGATTTTTTTGTTCACTTCATCATTTGCCATGGTGGTATTTGAAACCAGGTCCTCAGAGCAAGGCCCGGAGTATCTAGATTATTAGTCCAGCGACAATACCACTATGCCATTCTGAGATTTTACTTCAGCCTGTGGAATGAGAGTTGAAATAACTTTGGAAATCTATGGCTGGATCTCAGAGTTTGTGGAAAAGCAGCGAAGGCAAAGGAACCCTAAAAAGAGGTAGTATAACATCCTGGACTGGACTATCAAAAGTGGAGTGGAAGCTTGGGTTGAGTCATTTCTAAAACCTGGACTGGATTTCGGAATGCAAATCACAAAAGGGAAAACATTATTCAGAGATTGGAAAGCGTGTTTTGGGAGTGAAGTTTGAAATCCCACGTGGTGATCATCCAAGGGGCGGGGGGGGTATTCTCAGCAGAAATCCACAGACACTCACTTGGGTTCAGAGCAGAGTGTGTATTTGATCACAATCATCTGGTGTGCTTCAAAAGGACTTGTGTGTTAGTGAGACAATTGCATCTTAAGGCGTATGTTGTAATTCATGTTAATCTTAAATCCTGCATTAAATTAAAGGGGGAGTAAAGGGGTGTTGTATTATAATCCATTTTTTTTCTCCAAGTATAATGAATGTTTTTTCTTGTTGTTAAAACCAGTTAGCTCTGTTCTTCCAAAATTTGTAAAAAATATTTTCTCGTCCAGTTAGAACATAAGAACTAGGAGCAGGAGTAGGCCATCTGGCCCCTCGAGCCTGCTCCATCATTCAATGAGATCATGGCTGATCTTTTGTGGACTCAGCTCCACTTTCCGGCCCGAACACCATAACCCTTAATCCCTTTATTCTTCAAAAAACCATCTATCTTTATCTTAAAAACATTTAATGAAGGAGCCTCTACTGCTTCACTGGGCAAGGAATTCCATAGATTCACAACCCTTTGGGTGAAGAAGTTCCTCCTAAACTCAGTCCTAAATCTACTTCCCCTTATTTTGAGGCTATGCCCCCTAGTTCTGCTTTCACCCGCCAGTGGAAACAACCTGCCCGCATCTATCCTATCTATTCCCTTCATAATCTTATATGTTTCGATAAGATCCCCCCTCATCCTTCTAAATTCCAACGAGTACAGTCCCAGTCTACTCAACCTCTCCTCGTAATCCAACCCCTTCAACTCTGGGATTAACCTAGTGAATCTCCTCTGCACACCCTCCAGTGCCAGTACGTCCTTTCTCAAGTAAGGAGACCAAAGCTGAACCCAATACTCCAGGTGTGGCCTCACTAACATCTTATAGAGTTGCTGAATAACCTCCCTAGTCTTAAACTCCATCCCTCCAGCAATGAAGGACAGCATTCCATTCACCTTCTTAATCACCTGTTGCACCTGTAAACCAACTTTTTGTGACTCATGCACTAGCACACCCAGGTCTCTCTGCACAGCAGCATGTTTTAATATTTTATCATTTAAGTAGTAATCCCTTTTGCTGTTATTCCTACCGAAATGGATAACCTCACATTTGTCAACATTGTATTCCATCTGCCAGACTCTATCCCATTCACTTAACCTATCCAAATCCCACTGCAGACTTCCGGTATCCTCTGCACTTTTTGCTTTACCACTCAGCTTAGTGTAGTCTGCAAACTTGGACACATTGCCCTTGGTCCCTAACTCCAAATCATCAACGTAAATTGTGAACAATTGTGGGCCCAACACTGATCCATGAGGGACACCACTAGCTACTGATTGCCAACCAGAGAAACACCCATTAATCCCCACTCTTTGCTTTCTATTAATTAACCAATCCTCTATCCATGCTACTACTTTCCCCTTAATGCCATGCATCGTTATCTTATGCAGCAACCTTTTGTGGGGCACCTTGTCAAAGGCTTTCTGGAAATCCAGATATACCACATCCATTGGCTCCCCGATATCTACCGCACTGTTAATGTCCTCAAAAAATTCCACTAAATTAGTTAGGCACGACCTGCCCTTTATGAACACATGCTGCGTCTGCCCAATGGGACAATTTCCATCCAGATGCCTCGCTATTTCTTCCTTGCTGATAGATTCCAACATCTTCCCTACTACCGAAGTTAAGCTAACTGGCCTATAATTACCCGCTTTCTGCCTCCCTCCTTTTTTAAACAGTGGCGTCACGTTTGCTAATTTCCAATCCGCCGGGACCACCCCAGAGTCTAGTGAATTTTGGTAAATTATCACGAGTGCATTTGCAATTTCCCTCGCCATCTCTTTTAGCACTCTGGGATGCATTCCATCAGGGCCAGGAGATTTGTCTACCTTTAGCCCCATTAGCTTGCCCATCACTACTTCCTGAGTGAGAACAGTCATCTCAAGGTCCTCACCTGTCATAGCCTCATTTCCATTAGTCACTGGCATGTTATTTGTGTCTTCCACTGTGAAGACTGACCCAACAAACCTGTTCAGTTCCTCAGCCATTTCCTCATCTCCCATTATTAAATCTCCCTTCTCATCCACTAAAGGACCAATATTTACCGTAGCCACTCTTTTTTGTTTTATATATTTGTAGAAACCTTTACTTGCTGATTTTATATTCTGTGCAAGTTTACTCTCATAATCTATCTTACTCTTCTTTATAGCTTTTTTAATAGCTTTCTGTTGCCCCCTAAATATTTCCCAGTCCTCTAGTCTCCCACTGATCTTTGCTACTTTGTATGCTTTTTCCTTCAATTTGATACTCTCCCTTATTTCCTTAGATATCCACGGTCGATTTTCCCTCTTTCTACCGTCCTTCCTTTTTGTTAGTATAAACCTTTGCTGAGCACTGTGAAAAATCGCTTGGAAGGTTCTCCACTGTTCCTCAACTGTTTCACCATAAAGTCTTTGCTCCCAGTCTACCTTAGCTAGCTCTTCCCTCATCCCATTGTAATCCCCTTTGTTTAAGCACAAAACACTAGTGCTTGATTTTACCTTCTCACCCTCCATCTGTATTTTAAATTCTACCATATTGTGATCGCTCCTTCCGAGAGGATCCCTAACTATGAGATCATGAATCAATCCTGTCTCATTGACCAGATCTAGGACCGTTTCTTCCCTCGTAGGTTCCATTACATACTGTTCTAGGAAACTATCGCGGATACATTCTATAAACTCCTCCTCAAGGCTGCCTTGACCGACCTGGTTAAACCAATCAACATGTAGATTAAAATCACCCATGATAACTGCTTTACCATTTCTACATGCATCCATTGTTTCTTTGTTTATTGCCTGCCCCACCATAATGTTACTATTTGGTGGCCTATAGACTACTCCTATCAGTGACTTTTTCGCCTTACTATTCCTGATTTCCACCCAAATGGATTCAACCTTATCCTCCATAGCACCGATGTCATCCCTTACTGTTGCCTGGATGTCATCCTTAAATAACAGAGCTACAGCACTTCCCTTACCATCCACTCTGTCCTTCCGAATAGTTTGATACCCTTGGATATTTAACTCCCAGTCGTGTCCATCCTTTAACCATGTCTCAGTAATGGCCACTAAATCATAGTCATTCACGATGATTTGTGCCATCAACTCATTTACCTTATTCCGAATACTACGAGCATTCAGGTAAAATACACTTATGTTGGCTTTTATACCTCTGTTCTGAATCTTAACACCTTGATCAGTAACCTCTCCTAAGTTATTTTTCCTCTTAACCTTTCTCTTAATTTTCCTCGTCATTGAACCCATATCTTCATGTAACAACCTGCCGCGTCGCTTACCATTAATGTTTTCACTTCCCGTTTTATTCCTTTTAGTATTACTGGTCCTATTCACTGAGCTCCCCTCAGTCACTGTACCTCGTACTGTCGCCCTTTTTGATTTTTGACTATGGCTTCTCTGCCTTACACATTGCCCCTTACTGCCTTTTGTTTCTGTCCCTGTTTTACTACCTTCCGACTTCCTGCATCATTTCCCATCCCCCTGCCACATTAGTTTAAACCCTCCCCAACCGCTCTAGCAAATAGCCCCCCTAGGACATCACTTCCAGTCCTGCCCAAGTGTAACCCGTCCAGTTTGTACAGGTCCCACCTCCCCCAGAACCAGTCCCAATGCCCCAGGAATCTGAAATCCGCACCCTGACACCATCTCTTCAGCCACGTATTCCTCCTATATATCCTGTTATTTCTAATCTGACTAGCACGTGGCACTGGTAGTAATCCTGAGATCACTACCTTCGAGGTCCGATTTCTTAACTTCCTTCCTAGCTCCCTGTATTCTGCTTTTAGGACCTCATCCCTTTTTTTAAATCTATGTCATTTGTACCGATGTGTACCACGACCACTGGCTGTTCACCCTCCCCCTCCAGAATGTCCTGTTCCCGCTCAGAGACATCCTTGACCCTCGCACCAGGGAGGCAACACCATCCTGGAGTCTCATTTGCAGCCACAGAAACGCCTGTCTATTCCCCTTACAATTGAATCCCCTATAACTATTGCGCTGTCACACTTATCACCCCTCCCCTCTGCAGCAGAACCAATCGTGGTGCCACGAGTTGGGCTGTTGTTGTTTTCCCGAGAGGCCATTCCCCTCAAAAGTATCCAAAGCGGTTAATCTGTTCTGCAGGAGAATGACCACAGGAGATTCCTGCACTACCTGTCTCACTCTCTTGCTCTGTCTGGTGGTCACCCATTTCCTTTCTGCCTGCGGAGTCTGAGCCTGCAGTGTGACCACCTCTCTATACGTGCTATCCATGATGCTCTCCGACTCGCGGATGCTCCACAGTGTCTCCAGCCGCCGCTCCAGCTCTGAAACTCGAACTTGCAGGAGCTGCACTGGAGACACTTCCTGCACACATGCTGACCCTGGGGACTGGAACTGTCCCCAGCCTGCCACAATGAGCAAGAGGAGCAGACCACGCCTTGGAACTGTCCTGCCATGAATTATTCCTTTAAATTAAACCTTTGAAATTAACTTTCGAAAGATGTTTTTGTGTCAGATTAAATCCAATCCCCGCGTACTATTTAATTAATTTTTTTTTTTTTTTTTTTTTTAACTGAGTATTTTTCCCTCTTGATCTGACAACAAATTAAAAAGTTATTTAATTAAAATTAAAAAAGTAATTTCAATCAAATTAAAAATAGTAATTTAAATCGGCCCAAAATAGTTATTTAAGTCAAATTTTAAAATGTTTAAATAGTAATTCAAATCAACTTAAAAATGATAATCTAAGTCAAATCAAAACTAGTATTTAAAATCAGTAACTCCAGATATTCAAATTTAACCCAGTCTGACTTTCAGCCAATCAGGTCACACCGGTTTTTTTAAACAAACGGACAGTTGTCTTATCCGAGAGCGCTCTTTACTGAAGTCTCGCCCTATCTCTCTCCGTGCTCTTTACTGAAGTCTCGCCCTATCTCTCTCCGTGCTCTTTACTGAAGTCTCGCCCTATCTCTCTCCGTGCTCTTTACTGAAGTCTCGCCCTATCTCTCTCCGTGCTCTTTACTGAAGTCTCGCCCTCTCTCTCTCCGCGCTCTTTACTGAAGTCTCGCCCTCTCTCTCCGCGCTCTTTACTGAAGTCTCGCCCTATATCCCCCGTGCTCTTTACTGAAGTCTCGCCCTATCTCTCTCCGTGCTCTTTACTGAAGTCTCGCCCTCTCTCTCTCCGCGCTCTTTACTGAAGTCTCGTCCTCTCTCTCTCCACACTCTTTACTGAAGTCTCGCCCCCTCTCTCTCTCTGCGCTCTTTACTGAAGTCTCGTCCTCTCTCTCTCCACCCTCTTTACTGAAGTCTCGCCCTCTCTCGCTCTCCATGCTCTTTACTGAAGTCACGCCCCATCTCTCTCTGCGCTCTTTACTGAAGTCTCGCCCTCTCTCTCTCTCCATGCTCTTTACTGAAGTCTCGCCCTCTCTCTCTCTGCGCTCTTTACTGAAGTCTCGCCCTCTCACTCTGTGCTCATTACTGAAGTCTCGCCCTATCTCTCTGTGCTCTTTACTGAAGTCTCGCTCTCTCTGTGCTCTTTATTGAAGTCTCGCCCTATCTCTCCGTGCTCTTTACTGAAGTCTCGCCCCCTCTCTCTCTTCGCGCTCTTTACTGAAATCTCGCCCTCTCTCTCCACCCTCTTTACTGAAGTCTCGCCCTCTCTCTCCATGCTCTTTACTGAAGTCACGCCCCATCTCTCTCTGCGCTCTTTACTGAAGTCTCGCCCTCTCTCTCTCTCCATGCTCTTTACTGAAGTCTCGCCCTCTCTCTCTCTGCGCTCTTAACTGAAGTCTCGCCCTCTCACTCTGTGCTCATTACTGAAGTCTCGCACTATCTCTCTGTGCTCTTTACTGAAGTCTCGCTCTCTCTGTGCTCTTTATTGAAGTCTCGCCCTATCTCTCCGTGCTCTTTACTGAAGTCTCTCTCTCTCTCTCTCCGTGCTCTTTACTGAAGTCTCGCCCTATCTCTCCGTGCTCTTTACTGAAGACTCGCCCTCTCTCTCTCCGTGCTCTTTACTGAAGTCTCGCCCCCTCTCTCTCGGCGCTCTTTACTGAAGTCTCGCCCCCTCTCTCTCCGTGCTCTTTACTGAAGTCTCGACCTCTCTCTCCCCGCGCTCTTTACTGAAGTCTCGCCCTATCTCTCTCCGTGCTCTTTACTGAAGTCTCGCCCTCTCTCCGCGTTCTTTACTGAAGTCTCACCCTCTTTCTCTCCGCGCTCTTTATTGAAGTCTCGCCCTCTCTACTGAAGTCTCGCCCTCTCTCTCTCCGTGCTCTTTACTGAAGTCTCGCCCTCTCTCTCTTCGTGCTCTTTATTGAAGTCTCGGCCTCTCTCTCCGCGCTCTTTATTGAAGTCTCGCCCTCTCTCTCTTCGCGCTCTTTACTGAAGTCTCGCCCTCTCTCTCTCCGTGCTCTTTACTGAAGTCTCGCCCTCTCTCTCTCCGTGCTCTTTACTGAAGTCTCGCCCTCTCTCCCTCCGTGCTCTTTATTGAAGTCTCGCCCTCTCTCTCTTCGCGCTCTTTACTGAAGTCTCGCCCTCTCTCTCTCCGCGCACTTTACTGAAGTCTCGCCCTCTCTCTCTTCGCGCTCTTTACTGAAGTCTCGCCCTCTCTCCGCGCTCTTTACTGAAATCTCGCCCTATCTCTCTCCGCGCTCTTTATTGAAGTCTCGCCCTCTCTCTCTTCGCGCTCTTTACTGAAGTCTCGCCCTCTCTCTCTCTGCGCTCTTTATTGAAGTCTCGCCCTCTCTCTCTCTGCGCTCTTTACTGAAGTCTCGCCCGCTCTCTGCGCTCTTTACTGATGTCTCGCCCTCTCTCTCTCCGCGTTCTTTATTGAAGTCTCACCCTCTCTCTCTCCGCGCTCTTTACTGAAATCTCGCCCTCTCTCTCTCTCCACTCTTTACTGAAGTCTCGCCCTCTCTCTCTCTCCGTGCTCTTTACTGATGTCTCGCCCTTTCTCTCTCCGTGCTCTTTATTGAAGTCTCGCCGTCTCTCTCTCCGCGCTCTTTACTGAAGTCTCGCCGTCTCTCTCTCCGCGTTCTTTATTGAAGTCTCACCCTCTCTCTCTCCATGCTCATTACTGAAATCTCGCCCTCTCTCTCTCCACTCTTTACTGAAGTCTTGCCCTCTCTCTCTCCATGCTCTTTATTGAAGTCTCGTGCTCTCTCTCTCCGTGCTCTTTACTGAAGTCTCGCCGTCTCTCTCTCCGCGTTCTTTATTGAAGTTTCACCCTCTCTCTCTCCATGCTCTTTACTGAAATCTCGCCCTCTCTCTCTCTCCACTCTTTACTGAAGTCTTGCCCTCTCTCTCCATGCTCTTTATTGAAGTCTCGTGCTCTCTCTCTCCGCGTTCTATATTGAAGTCTCGCCCTCTCTCTCTTCGCGCTCTTTACTGAAATCTCGCCCTCTCTCTGCGCTCTTTACTGAAGTCTCGTCCTCTCTCTCCGTGCTCTTTATTGAAGTCTCTAAGTAGGGTTGTAACAGTGAGGAGGAAGTAAAGAGGTTTAGCACAGGGCTAAATCGCTCGCTTTCAAAGCAGACCAAGGCAGGCCAGCAGCACGGTTCAATTCCCGTAACAGCCGCCGGAATGTGGCGACTAGGGGCTTTTCACAGTAACTTCATTTGAAGCCTACTTGTGACAATAAGCAATTTTCATTTCAATTTAGTATGGTCAATCCACCTAACTTGCACATCTTTAGACTGTGGGAGGAAACCGGAGCACCCATAGGAAACCCACAGACACGGGGAGAAAGTGCAAACTCCACACAGACAGTCACCCGAGACTGGAATTGAACCGGGGTCCCTGGCGCTGAGGCAGCAGTGCTAACCACTGTGCCACCACCAAATGTCAGATTTAGTTTCCTAAAGGACATTAAAATCAAATGGGTTTTACAACAATAGAAAATGGTGTTATGGTCATCATTAGACATTTAATTCCCACGGTGGGATTCAAACCCAGGTCCCTAGAGCATTACCTGGAGCCTCTGTATTACTAGTCCAGTGGTAATACCAGTATGCCACCACTTCCCAATAAGTGTGAAATTATCTGCTTCAGAAGTAAAAACATCATGGCAGAGTATTGTTTATATTGTGATACATTGGAAATGTTGATGTACAAAGAGACCTTGGTGTCATCGTGTACCAATCACTGAACGCAAGCAAGCAGTTAGAAAGGCAAATGGAATGTTGGATGTCATTGCAGGAAGACTGGAGTACTTGAGCGAGGATGTTTTACTGCAAATGGACCTTGCGGAGACCACACCTGGAATATTGTGTGTAAAGTTTTGGTCTCTTTACCCAAGAAAATATATACTTGCCAGAGGGAGTGCAGTGAAGATGCACCAGACAGATTTTTGGGGTGGCAGGTTAGGTGTGTGTGGAGACATTGGGTTGATTAGGGCTGTATAGACTGAAATTTAGAAGAATGAAAGGGGATGTCATTGAAACGTATAAAGAGCACGAGAGTAAGCTTCTGGGGAACACAAAAACAAACTGTAAATGTTTCAATAGGTATATGAAGATTTGTGAAGACAAATGTTGCAGTCAGAAACAGGGGAATTTATAATGAAGGAAAAGAAATAGCTGAGAAATAGCTGAGCAACTAAATACACACTTTGGTTCTGTCTTCACAAAGGAGGACACAAATATATCAGAAATGTTGGGAAACACAGCGTTTAATGAGAGGGAGGAACTGAAGGAGATCAGTATTAGCAGAGAAATGGTGTTGGGGAAACTGATGGGATTGAAGGCTGATAAATCCCCAGGGCCTGATACTCTACATCCCAGAGTACTAATGGAAGTGGCTCTAGAAATAGTGGACGCATTGGTGGTCATCTTCCAGGATTCTATAGACTCTGGAACAGTTCCTGCAGATTGGAGGGTAGCTAATGTAACTCCATTAGTTAAAAAGGGAGGTAAACAGGGAATTATAGACCAGTAAGCCTGATGCCAGTAATGGGGAAAATTCTACATTCCATTATCAAAGATTTTAAAGCAGAACACCTGGAAAACTGTGGCAGATTTGGACAGAGTCAGCAAGGATTTACAAAAAGGAAATCATGCTTGACAAATCTACAGGAATTCTTCGTGGATGTAACTAGTAGACTTGACGAGGGGGAGCCAGTGGGTGTGGTTTATTTGGATTTTCAGAAGGCTTTCGACAAAGTCCCACATAAGAGATTAGCGTGTAAAATTAAAGCGCACGCGATTAGGGACAGTGGATTGACATGGATAGAAAACTGGTTGGCAGCCAGGAAACGAAGAGTAGGAATAAACGGGTCTTTTTCCAATTGGCAGGCAGTGACTAGTGGGCTACCACAGGGACCGGTGCTATTCTCATACATATTATTGATTTAGATGAGGGAACTAAATGTAATGGCCTCTTTAACCAGCATTGTCACTCCACCGCCGTTTCTTTTTGCCTGTCCTTCCGAAATACTGAATATGCCTGGGTTCATCAGTTCCCATCCCTGGTCTCCCTGTAGCCAGGTCTCTGTAATCCCGATTAAGATATCCGTTTACATCGATTTGCGTGATTGGTTCATATCCGCTTTATTGCACGTTAAGGCACAAAGCCTTTAAGCTTGTCTTTTCAACTTCTCCAGTTCCCAATATTTTTCGCTGTGGTCCTGTTTGAATCTGGCCCTTGGTTTTTATGCCCATCACTTTTCTTATTCCCTTTTCTGTCTTTTGTTTTTGTTGACATCTGGGGATAGGCCAGTTCATGAACTTAAGATATCCAAATTCAGTCAACTGTCAAAAAGCTGGTGCTGAATCTTGCGAGAGACACGGCACAGTAGAATGTGGGATAAAGACTAAATAATCAACTACCTACATACTCCTTCACAGCGCTGATCACAGTCACCAGTGTCAAACAGCTACCATGGCACATTACTCCTCTGCGTCACTCTCAACCATTCCACCCTTTCTCCATCATTTCTTCATAGCACTGCCTTCCCTTCACCACATCTCCTGTAATGGCTTCTCCTTCTAGTCTACCTAAAGTGTGACCAGAGTCTGCTCTCACACATACTCCTCATCAATTTGTCATTCCTCATGGACATGTCTGCCTAACGTACACGGATTAAGACCTGGCTCTGACTGTTAAAAGCGCAGATATAGTAACCATGCTGGACTAGCAAGTCAGGGGTCACAAATTCAAATCCCATCATGGTCAGTTGTGTAATTGAAATCAATAAATCTGGCAATTTAAATAATCATCCAGGTTTCCAGGTTCTCAAATTAGAAAGCTCCAGTGGTTTTCAGGAAAGGGAACCTCCAGTCCCATACTAGAAGGTTGTCATTAATGATATCAGGCCATTTGGAATGGACAATATAAATACTTTTTCCAATTGGCAAGCAGTGACGAGTGGGGTACCACAGGGATCGGTTCTGGGACCCCAGCTATTCTCATACATATTAATGATTTAGATGAGGGAACTAAACTGTAAACTCTTGTGTCTACTATGTACGTACTGTGTACGATCCTCAGCCGCAGAAAAATACTTTTCACTGTATTCTGGAACATGTGACAATAAATCAAATCAAATCAAAATAAATGTAATGTCCTCTTTAACCAGCATTGTCACTCCACCACCGTTACTTTTTGTCTGTCCTTCCTAAACACTGAATATCCCTGGGTTCATCAGTTCCCATCCCCGGTCTTCCAAATAATTTCTGTTTAACCATTTGTATACCATCAAGTCAATGATGAGCAGAACCCTCGCCAAATTAATACTGGCTGGACCACAGCCCAAGTAAAAGTTCCACAAGCCATCCTATGTAACCTCAGCCACCAACGATAGTGTTCTGTCACACAGTGAGCTAACCTACTCATCAGGCCAATCCATCTCTCTCTATAACTTTGCTTGCTAATTGTGTTTTACAAAACAGTTCCATTCATGAAACATTTGGTCCTTTTTCTCTCCACAGATGCTGTCAGACCGCATAAAATTCTCAGGACTAGACAGGGTAGATGCAGGGAAGATGTTCCCAACGATGGATGTGTCCAGAACCAGGGGTCACAGACTGAGGATTCAGGGTAAACCATTTCGGACAGAGATGAGGAGATATTTCTTCACACAAAGAGTGGTGAGCCTGTGGAATTCATTACCACAGGAAGTAGTTGATGCTAAAACATTGAATATATTCAAGAGGCGGCTGGATATAGCACTTGGGGAGAATGGGATCAAAGGCTATGGGGAGAAAGCAGGATTAGGTTATTGAGTTGGATGATCAGCCATGATCGTGATGAATGGCGGAGCAGGCTCGAAAGGCCAAAAGGCCTATTGCTGCTCCTATCTTCTATGTATCTATGTACCTGCTGCGCTTGTGCAATATTTTCTGTTTTTGTTTCAGATTCCAGCATTCGCAGTAATTTGCTTTTACTTCCATTCATTAAGCTGTCAAGCTTCACTCGTAATCAATAGAATCTGATTATTTAGAAATTTAAAATAATAATAATCTTTTAGTGTCACAAGTAGGCTTACATTAACACTGCAATGAAAATCCCCATGTCGCCACATTCCGGCGCCTGTTCGGGTAACGGAGGGAGAATTCAGAATGTCCAATTCACCTAACAAGCACGTCTTTCAGGGCTTGTGGGAGGAAACTGGAGCACCCGGAGGAAACCCACATAGACACGAGGAGAACGTGCAGAACCCGCACACACAGTGACCCAAGGCGGGAATTGCACCCGGGTCTCTGGCGCTGTGAAGCAACTGTGCTAACCACTGTGCCACCATTCCTTCAAACTTCAAGTTTTACACTGCGTGAATTAATTTCTATCAATCTAATTTATTAAGGTATTTGAGTAACTTTTGTTTTAAATGCATTTCCTTTTTATATAGTATAGGTACAGACTAAAGTGGATTAAAGTTATTAAATTAATTGGAAAGCACTGATCATGTCAAAGCAGCAGACCTTATGTAAAGAGTAAAACCTGTCCTGATCACTGATACTCACCAATGTGGGGGAGTTTTGATCCGGCCAGAAAGACTCAGGGATTGGCCAGTGTCCAAGAGGTACACCTGTCTTGGGGTTTGGCCGCACGTAAATCAGTTTGTGACAGCTATGCCAAGCTTGAGGAGTAAATGAAGAGGTTGCTCGAGGTGGTTCAACAATACAATCTGAAACAGAGCAGAGCAAACGGTGAAGGAGATTTCTGCTGCATCAAGACCAGCTGAGATTATTTTCAGTGTTACAAACCAAAGGAGCAGATTGCCATGTTGATGAACTAGTCATTTATAGCACTAAAGGAGGCCATTTGGCCCTCAATGTCCACGATGGCCCTCTGCAGAGCTATTCAGACAGTCCCACTCCTTGCTCAATTCGCATAACCCTACAGGTCTATTTCCATTAAGTGCCCAATTTCCTTTTGAAATTATTGATTTTTTTCCCCAAGGAAGTGATTAGATGTATAGATGAAGACAATGCAGTTGTGTAATCTACATGGACATCAGTAAGAATTTTAACAGGTCCCGCATGGGAGACTATTGGTGGCTCAGCTGCACAAGAGGGGAGGAGTAAGAGTGGTGGGAAACTCAATAGTGAGGGGTGCAGAGTTTATGTGGCCATAGATGTGAATCCTGGATGGTGTGGTGCCCCCCTGGTGCCAAGGTCAAGGGTGTCACTGAACGGTTAAAGGGCATTCCGAGGGCGAGGTGAACAGCCAGAGGTCATGGTTCACATTGGTACCAACGACAAAGAGGGATAATGTCTTGCAGCAAGAATTTAGGAGCTAGATAGCACATTGAAAAGCAGGACCTCAAAGGTAGCAATCTCTGAATTACTCCCGAGGCCACATCCTAGTGAGTACAGGATTTCAACTTTCCCAATATTAATTGGGATAGTCAAAATACGAAAGGCTCAGAGGGGCCATAATTCATAAAATGTATCGAGGATAGGTTTTGAGCCACCACATAGAAACTCCTACAAGAGGGGCTGGTAGTGGGCCTAATTTTAGGAAGCAAACCCAGGCCGGTGGTAGAAGTGTCTGTGGGGGAGCGTTTTGGTGATATATTTTTTAATTCATTTTTACGGGACGTAGGAATCACTGGTTAGGCCAGTTTTTATTGCCCATCCCTAGTTGTCCTTCAGAAGGTGGTGGTGAGCTGCCTTCTTGAACTGCTGCAGTCCTTGAGGTGTAGGTATACCCACACTGCTGTTGGGGTGGAAGTTCCAGGATGTTGACCCAGCAACAGTGAAGGCGATATATTTCCACGTCAGGGTGGTGAGTGACGTGGAGGGGAACCTCGAGGTGGTGGGGTTCCCAGGTACCTGCTGCTCTTGTCCTTCTAGATGGTAGTGGTCGTGGGATTGGAAGGTGTTGTCTAAGGAACCTTGGTGAGTTCCTGCAGTGCACCTTGTAGATGGTGCACATGACAGCCATTGGTCGGGGGTGGTGGAGGGATTGAATGTTTGTGGAAGGGGGACCAATCACGTGGGGCTGCTTTGTCCTGGATGGTGTTGAGCTTCTCGAGGGTTGTTGGAGCTGCGCTCATCCAGGCAAGTGGAGAGTATTCCATCACACTCCTGACTTGTGCCTTGTAGATGGTGGACAGGCAGGAGGTGAGTTATTCGTAGGATTCCTAGTCTTTAAGCTGCTCTGGTATCCACAGTATTAATATGGCTGGGTCCAGTTCAGTTTCTGGTGAATGGTAACCCCCAGGATGTTGATTGTGGGGGATTCAGCGATTGTAATGCCATTGAATGTCAAGGGGCGATGGTTAGGTTCTCGCTTGCAAGAGATGTCATTGCCTGGCACTTCTTCGCGAATGTAACTTGCCACTTGGCAGCCCAAGCCTGGATATTGTCCAAGTCTTGCTGCATTTGGACACGGACTGCTTCTTTTCTGAGGAATTGCAAATGGTACGGAACATTGTGCAGTCATCTATGAACATCCCCACATCTGACCTTATGATGGAAGGAAGGTCATTAATGAAGCAGCTGAAAATGGTTGGGCCTAGGACATTACATAGAACATAGAAAATACAGCACAGAACAGGCCCTTCGGCCCACAATGTTGTGCCGAATCTTTGTCCTAGATTAATCATAGATTATCATTGAATTTACAGTGCAGAAGGAAACCATTCGGCCCCCTGAGTCTGCACCGGCTCTTGGAAAGAGCACCCTACCCAAACTCAACACCTCCACCCAACACCAAGGGCAATTTTGGACACTAAGGGCAATTTATCATTGGCCAATTCACCTAACCTGCACATCTTTGGACTGTGGGAGGAAACCGGAGCACCCGGAGGAAACCCACGCAGACACGGGGAGGACGCGCAGACTCCGCACAGACAGTGACCCAAGCCGGAATCGAACCTGGCACCCTGGAGCTGTGAAGCAATTGTGCTATCCACAATGCTACCGTGCTGCCCTTAAGAACAAATAAATCTACACTATCATTTTACTGTAATCCATGTACCTATCAAATAGCTGCTTGAAGGTCCCCAATGTTTCCGACTCAACTACTTCCACAGGCAGTGCATTCCATGCCCCCACTACTCTCTGGGTAAAGAACCTACCTCTGATATCCCTCCTATATCTTCCACCTTTCACCTTAAATTTATGTCCCCTTGTAATGGTTTGTTCCACCCGGGGAAAAAGTCTCTGACTGTCTACTCTATCTATTCCCCTGATCATCTTATAAACCTCTATCAAGTCGCCCCTCATCCTTCTCCGTTCTAATGAGAAAAGGCCTAGCACCCTCAACCTTTCCTCGTAAGATCTACTCTCCATTCCAGGTAACATCCTGGTAAATCTTCTTTGCACCTTTTCCAAAGCTTCCACATCCTTCCTAAAATGAGGTGACCAGAACTGTACACAGTACTCCAAATGTGGCCTTACCAAAGTTTTGTACAGTTGCATCATCACCTCACGGCTCTTAAATTCAATCCCTCTGTTAATGAACACGAGCACACCATAGGCCTTCTTCACAGCTCTATCCACTTGAGTGGCAACTTTCAAAGATGTATGAACGTAGACCCCAAGATCTCTCTGCTCCTCCACATTGCCAAGAACTCTACCGTTAACCCTGTATTCTGCATTCATATTTGTCCTTCCAAAATGGACAACCTCACACTTTTCAGGGTTAAATTCCATCTGCCACTTCTCAGCCCAGCTCTGCATCCTATCTATGTCTCTTTGCAGCCAAGTCATTAATGAAAATCACAAATAGCAGAGGACCCAGAACTGATCCCTGCGGTACGCCACTGGTAACTGGGATCCAGGCTGAATATTTGCCATCCACCACCACTCTCTGACTTCTATCGGTTAGCCAGTTCATTATCCAACTGGCCAAATTTCCCACTATCCCATGCCTCCTTACTTTCTGCAGAAGCCTACCATGGGGAACCTTATCAAATGCCTTACTAAAATCCATGTACACTACATCCACTGCTTTACCTTCATCCACATGCTTGGTCACCTCCTCAAAGAATTCAATAAGATTTGTAAGGCAAGACCTACCCCTCACAAATCCGTGCTGACTATCCCTAATCAAGCAGTGTCTTTCCAGATGCTCAGAAATCCTATCCTTCAGTACCCTTTCCATTACTTTGCCTACCACCGAAGTAAGACTAACTGGCCTGTAATTCCCAGGGTTATCCCTAGTCCCTTTTTTGAACAGGGGCACGACATTCGCCACTCTCCAATCCCCTGGTGCCACCCCTGTTGACAGTGAGGACGAAAAGATCATTGCCAACGGCTCTGCAATTTCATCTCTTGCCTCCCATAGAATCCTTGGATATATCCAGTCAGGCCCGGGGGATTTGTCTATCCTCAAGTTTTTCAAAATGCCCAACACATCTTCCTTCCTAACAAGTATTTCCTCGAGCTTACCAGTCTGTATCACACTGTCCTCTCCAACAATATGGCCCCTCTCATTTGTAAATACAGAAGAAAAGTACTCGTTCAAGACCTCTCCTATCGCTTCAGACTCAATACACAATCTCCCGCTACTGTCCTTGATCGGACCTACCCTCGCTCTAGTCATTCTCATATTTCTCACATATGTGTAAAAAGCCTTGGGGGTTTCCTTGATCCTACCCGCCAAAGATTGTTCATGCCCTCTCTTAGCTCTCCTAATCCCTTTCTTCAGTTCCCTCCTGGCTCAGTTACCCTGAGGAACTCCTGAAGAGATGTCCTGGAGCGGAGATGATTGACGTCCAACCACATTCCTTTGTGCCAGGTATAACTCCAACCATGGGAGAGTTTCCCCCCTGATTCCTACTGACTCCAGTTTAGCTAGGGCTCCTTGATGCCAAAATGCTGCAATGCTGCCTTGATGTAAAGGACAGTCATTCTTACCTCAATCAGATCGTAGCGGAGCTAGGATCTGTTTCCTAATTGGATTGTATCTCCATGTACATAGATCCCTGAAAGTTGCCACCCAGGTTGATAGGGTTGTGAAGAAGGCCTATGGAGTGTTGGCCTTTATTGGTAGAGGGATTGAGTTCCGGAGTCAGGAGGTCATGTTGCAGCTGTACAGAACTCTGGTACGGCCGCATTTGGAGTATTGCGTACAGTTCTGGTCACCGCATTATAGGAAGGACGTGGAGGCTTTGGAGCGGGTGCAGAGGAGATTTACCAGGATGTTGCCTGGTATGGAGGGAAAATCTTATGAGGAAAGGCTGATGGACTTGAGGTTAAGAGGAGACTTAATAGAGGCATACAAAATGATCAGAGGGTTAGATAGGGTGGACAGTGAGAGCCTTCTCCCGCGGATGGAAATGGCTGGCACGAGGGGACATAACTTTAAACTGAGGGGTAATAGATATAGGACAGAGGTCAGAGGTAGGTTCTTTACGCAAAGAGTAGTGAGGCCGTGGAATGCCCTACCTGCTACAGTAGTGAACTCGCCGACATTGAGGGCATTTAAAAGTTTATTGGATAAACATACGGATGATAATGGTATAGTGTAGGTTAGATGGCTTTTGTTTCGGTGCAACATCGTGGGCCGAAGGGCCTGTACTGCGCTGTATTGTTCTATGTTCTATGTAGCTGGGATGGGATTGGATCTTAATCAGATCATACTCGAGCTATGATCCAGATTCTAATCAGATTGTACCAGAGCTAGAATCCGGTTCCTATCCAGATCGTATCCGAGCTAGGATCTGGATCCTAATCAGATCAAAAAACATCAGATCATGAGAAATAGGAGTAGTGGTCCATTTTGCACATCAATCTGTTGTGCCATTAAATAAGATCATGGTTGGTCTGATTGTGGCCGTATTTCCAGTTTCAAGCCTGTCCTCTGTAATCTTTGATGCCCTTGTCAATCACAAATCTGTCCACATGGTATAGTGTAGGTTAGATGGCTTTTGTTTTGGTGCAACATCGTGGGCCGAAGGGCCTGTACTGCGCTGTATTGTTCTATGTCCTATGTTCTATCAGCCTTCAATATATTCAATGGCCCAGCTGCTAATTCTTCGTATTGGCTACGTGCTCTATTCCAACTATTTTTGCAATAAAGCACTGGTACTGGAATGTAGTTTAGATCAGTTCAACATGTGATGCTGCAACCAACATGATGCTCCAGCACTCATGGTTTTTAGGGCATGTTTGATGAGCACATCCTCCTTGTCTATCAGTTTTGTATGTTCATATCAACTTGGTTGGTGATCCCTTGAGTTACGAATGTAATGCAGTGATGTATTTGAGATGTTTATAATTATAAAAGGATTTGATACAGTAGATAGGGAGAAAAGTGTAAAACAATGTTTAATCAAGAACAAGGGGCATAATCTAAAAACTAGAGATTGGTCATGTGGAAGCGAAATCAGAAAACACAAAAAAGCAGTGCAAATCTAGAACTTTCTTCCTCAAAAGGGTGCTGATGACAGAAGTTGTGAAATTTTCAAGACTGAGATTTTCTGTCGGGTATGAAGGGATATGGAGCAGCGGTGAGAAAGAGAGTTGAGATACAGAGCAGTCATGATCGAACTGAACAGTGGAATCAGCTCAAACAATTGAGTTTCCTTCTCCTATTCTAGCTAATATAGCCCCGCTATTCAAAAAGGGAGGCAGAGAGAAAACAGGGAACTATAGACCAGTGGATATAACATCAGTTGCTGGCATCCATTATCAGGAACAGCATTTGGAAAGCAGTGGTATGATCAAACAAAATCAGCATGGATTTACGAAAGGGAAACCATGCTCGACTAATTTATTGAAATTCTTTGAAGATGTGACTCGTAGAGTTGACAAGGAAGACCCGGTGGATGTGGTTTATTTAGACTTTCAGAAGGCTTATGACAAAGTCTCACATAGCATATTACAGTGTAAAGTTAAAGCGCATGGGATTGTGGGCAGTGTCTCGAGATGGAGAGAAAGCTGGTTAGCAGACAGGAAGCAAAATGTTGAAATAAATGTGTCTTTTTCCATTTCGCAGGTAGTGACTAATGGGTGTTGCAGGGACCTGTGCTAGGACGCCGACTGTTCACAGATTTGGACGAGGGAGCTAAACGTAGCATTTCCAAATTTGCAGGTGATATAAAATTTTGTGGGAGGGGGACTGTGAGGAGGATGCAGAGATGCTTCAGCGGGATTTGGACAGGCTGAGTGAGAGGGCACATGCAGTATAATGTGGATAAATGTGAGGTTATCCACTTTGATAGCAAAAAATAGGAAGGCAGATTATTATTTGAATGGTGTAAATTGAGAGAAGTGGACACTCAGCGAGACCTTGGTGTCCTCGTGCATCAGTCCCTGAAAGTAAGCACACAGGTACAGCAGGCAGGAAAGAAGGTAAATGGTATGCTGGCCTTCATAGTGGGAGGATTTTTGAGTATAGGAATAAGACCATCAGACATAGGAGCAGAATTAGGCCACTCGGCCCATGGAGTCTGCTCCGCCATTCAATCAAGGCTGATATTTTTCTCATCCCCATTCTCCTGTCTTCTCCCCATAACCCCTGATCTCCTATTAATCAAGAACCTATCTATCTCGGTCTTCAAGACACTCAAAGTGATCTGGCCTCCACAGCGTTCTGCGGCAAAGAGTTCCACAGATTCACCACCCTCTGGCTGAAGAAATTCCTCCTCATCTCATAGGGACGTTTTACTGCAATTGTATAGGACATTGGTGAGGCCACACCGGAGTATTGTGTGCAGTTTGGGTGTCCTTATCTGAGGAAGGATGTTCTTGCTATGGAGGGAGTGCAGCGAAGGTTTACCAGACTGATTCCAGGGATAGCAGGACTGTCACACGAGGAGACACAAAGTTGTTTAGGATAATATTCATTGGAGTTTAGAAGAGTGAGAGGGGATCTCATACAAACTTACAAAATTCTAACAGGATTAGACGGTAGATTCAGAAAGAATGTTCCCGATGGTGGGAGAGTCCAGAACTAGGGAGGTCATAATTTCAGGATAAGAGGTAAACATTTTGGGACTGAGGTGAGGAGAAATGTCTCATAATGAATGGCGGAGCAGGCTCAAAAGGCGGAATTGCTCCTCCTGCTTATATTTTCAATGTATGCTTCTGTGAGCTGAACAGTAGAATCAGCTCATGGGGTTGGGTTTCCTTGTCCTATTCCTAAATTTTAACGGATGTAACTGTACCATGACCTCCCAACGATAATTGGAGTACCTCTGCAACACCTATTCTTACAATTGAAGAAGAGTACAATTTGTGGTTTATCTGATGTGGAAGGTCTGCACTAGCTGTGTTTACATACAAACATATGATACACAAACTAGGAGGAGTAGGCCACTCAGCCCCTCGAGCCTGTCCCACCATTCAATAAGATCATGGCTGATCTGTTTGCTAAACTCCACACTCTTGCCTCCCCAAAAGACATAGGAGCAGAATTAGGCCAATCGACCCATCAAGTCTGCTCCGTGATTCGATCATGCTTGATATGTTTCTCATTCCCATTCTCCTGCCTTCTCCCCATAACCCTTGATCCCCTTATTAATCAAGAACCTATCTATCTCAGTCTTAAAATAGGTGGCACGGTAGCACAGTGGTGAGCACTGTTGCTTCACAACACCAGGGTCCCAGGTTTGATTCCCAGCTTGGGAGACTGTCTGCGTGGAGTCTGCACGTTCTCCCTGTGTCTGCGTGGATTTTCTCCGGGTGCTCCGGTTTCCTCCCACAAGTCCCGAAACACGTGCTGTGCTGTTAGGTCATTTGGACACTCTGAATTCTCCCTCAGTGTACCCAAACAGGCGCCAGAGTGTGGCAACTAGGGGCTTTTCACAGTAACTTCATTGCAGAAGACTCCAAAGTTGAAGCAGCCTGCTTGTCAGGACACAGTGCTCCCAGCTTTTGTTTTTGGAAAGGAGGTCAGACTACTTGACACCGAGTGGAACTTAGGAGCCAGGTTTGCAGGGAGTCGGATCGATTGGTTGGCTGGCAACCAGTGGGTTGGTCAAGGACAATGTTCTGCCTGACAATGGTTAGATTGGTTCCTGTATAATGCTTTCTAAGAGAACTGAGCAGACGTGTTAAGACCTTGGAAGTGAAAGGAATGTTTTGTCTCTCTCTTGCTTGCTGAAGTCAAAGAACTGTTTTATTGTTCTGAAACAAGTCAGTGCCCAGCACATCCTTTGCTGTGAACCTGGAATGATGCAGAGTCTGCGGAGAAGGTAGACAACCTTGCCAGAGAAAACTATCTCTAGCCTATAAGGAAGAAGTATTAAAACGAGAGGTGAACTTCAGAAAGACATTGACTAGAAGTTTCTCAGTGCATCAAAGGACCTCAGGTATTTTAAATAAAATTATATTTCACCTGTGTTAGACTCTGGGTCAAGTGGGGCTAGAATTGACAATACACTAGCTCAGGGTGTTGTGACATAGATAATGAACATTTTTTAATTCTTCCTGCCAAATGTCACATTTGCCCACGTTAGACGCCATTTGTCAGACGTTTTGCCCATTCACTTAACCTATCAATTGTTTTTGTAGCCTCCTAATGTCCTTTTCAATATTTACTTTCCAACTCATCTTTGTGTTGTCAGCAAATTTAGGAATCATACCTTCCGTCCCTTCACCCAATTTATATAAATTGTAAACCGTTGAGGCCCCAGCACTGATCCCTCAAAGACAAAAGAGGGAATTTATGCATGGAGTCAGAGGAAATGGGAGAGATTCTTAATGAGTACTTTGCATCGATATTCACCGAGGAGAGGGACATGACGGATGTTGAGGCTAGGGATGGATGTTTAAATACTCTAGGTCAAGTCGGCATAAGGAAGGGGGAAGGTTTGGGTATTCTAAAAGGCAGAAAGAACAAGGTGGACAAGTCCCCAGGTCTGGATGGGATCTATCCCAGGTTACTGAGGGCAGCGAGGGACGAAATAGCTGGGTCCTTAACAGATATCTTTGCAGCATCCTTGAGCACGGGTGAGGTCCCGGAGGACTGGAGAATTGCTCATGTTGTCCCACGAACAAGACAGATATATGAACGGGTGGGGAACAGAGGGAAGTAGATCCTTGAAAAATAGGCGACAGGTTTAGATAAAGGATCTGGATCGGCGCAGGCTGGGAGGGCCGAAGGGCCTGTTCCTGTGCTGTAATTTCCTTTGCTCTTAAAATGGGGTTGTCAGTGTCACAAAGAGAATATTTTATATTTCAGGCAAAGCGAACACGCCACTGATCGGGTACATCAGGTGTTAAACAAAGCTTTATTGAGATTATTCTTCACCCTTCAGCCACAGATATATTCTCCACTGCATCTGTTCAAATGTCTCCCCCCATCAGCCGCCCACTAACACTAAGTAGTGCCACATTAGGAAACGTTTTGTAGTGAGGTCCATTTCCATCCTTGCCAAAACTGTCCAAACTTATCCAGTTAAGAAAATTGAGGAACCAGCCTATTGATTGGTGTTGCACATGAACCCAGGTTTTAGGGGGGTGAATGGTCAATCTCTATCCCTCTGAATCATGTAGATTGAGAGCCACATCTCGACAGAAACCTACACCATCATACAGAGTCAACATCTCCCCCAGTTTGTGCACACTAAAGCCAGTTCAATTTCTTGAAATATGTACTTCCTGAGTGCTGATATACTAGTTATCTGTTCTTCAAGATGCAGTGTTGGTCTATTAAGATATTCATCAAAAACAGAGGTAAAAAGTATCTTACACTGCTCAGTTCATAGAAAGTCCATTGGAGAGGCAAAGCCTTTTCACGAATATTCCCTGCATACACTTTGCTGGCTAGTCCAAATGGGAAACATTTTAAGGAATATTTTTCTTACCTTCTCCAACTGGTATTGGGTCTGGTCCAGTTTTTTCAAAATTAATAACCACTCCACTTTGGACCTTTTGCACTAAGGATTCTAGGCACTGGTTTAACATTCGCTGTGTGCGCACACAGTAGGACCGACCTTGAACAGAAATAAAAGGTGTGCTATAAAATTCAGGATTGCTTGATGCAATGGCTCAAATCCTTAAAGCTTTTGAAAAAAGTGCATTTTAATATTTAACTTTTACTCCTTAAGAGCAAAGAGGAGATACATGTTTGAGTACATTATCAATATCTTTCTTGCACGGTTTCCTGTGTACATGACATTTAATAATGGTAGATCATTTACCGTAGATTGCCTCTTCCATATTCTGTGTGTGAAGTTCAACCTCCACAAATAAATAGGAGTTCTCTCCATCCTATGAGAAATCACTCTCTGGGACAGTGTCCCCATAAATTTTCAGGTTTCAAGTCAGACGATCTTCCCCAGCTCTGCTGACTCACAGCCTCACTCGGGAGCAGATCCACTTGTTCTTTGTCTGTAGAAACAACAGGTAGGGATCTTCAAGCCTGGTGACAGCACAAAGATGGCAAATGCAATATGCACTCCCACAAGCTGCTGCATCGACAGGTCAACTGATCTCTGTCTGCACTGGCACCAGCTACACAGCACTGATGCTTGGTAGCAGTTACACAGCACTCGCACTGGGTATCAGTTACACAGCACTGGCACCAGGCATGTAAAGGATCGGGGACAAATTAACCCCCTTTACTCTCTGCTCATTCAAATTTCAAAGTGAAGCTGGGTTGTTGGTCTAGTCCAACAAACACTTTGGGTCTTTATTTAGTTTATGGGCCATGATCGCAAGATGGCAAATATCACGTAGACCATCTTCATTCAGATAGAAAGCGGAGTGGGAATAAATGGGTCATTCTCAGAATGGCAGGACGTTACTAGTGGGGTACCACAAGGATCAGTGGTGGGGCACTGCTCACAATCTATAACTGTAATTTGGATATGGGGATCAATTGTAATATTTCCAAATTTGCTGATGACTAGGTGAGAACACAAGTTGGGAGGAGGATGCAAGGCGGGTTTAAGGGAATTTGGACAGACTAAATGAATGGGCAAAAATATGGCAGACGGAATATAATGTGAATAAGTGTGAAGTTATCCACATTGCTAGAAAAGGCAATAAGTATTTCTTAAATGGTGAGGGGTTGGGAAGTGCTGATGTCTAACGGGTGTCCTTGTTCATGAGTCACTAAAAGGTGCAGCAAGCAATTTGGAAGACAAATGGAATATTGTCCTTCATCGCAAGGGGATGTCTTGTTCAAATTGTATAGAGCCTTGGTGTGACCGCACCTGGAGTATTGTGGTCTCCTTATCCAAGGAAGGATGTACTCGTCAGAGGTGTGCAACAGGGCTGATTCCTGGGATGGCAGGATTGTCTCGTCGGAAGGATTGGGGAAGCTGGGCCCGTTTTTTTGACAGTTTCAAAGAACGAGACGTGATCGCCTTGAAACTTACAAAATTCTGACAGGGTAGATATGGATAGATGTTTCCCCTGGCTGGTGAGTCTAGATCTAGGGGATATAGACTCAAAGTAAGGGGCCAGCCATTTAAGACTAAGATGAGGTGGAATTTCTTCACTCAGAGGATTGTGAATCTTTGGAATTCTCTACCCCAGAGGGGTGTGGAAGCTCAATCATTGAATACGTTCAAGCCATAAATCAATAGATTTCTGGATACTAATGACAAAAAGGCAGATGGGAATAGTGGGGAAAAATGGCATTGAGGTAGATAATCAGCCATATTCTGTTTGAATGAGGGAGCAAGATTGATGGGCCGAATGGTCAACTCCTGTTCCTATTTCCTTCCATCTAGGATGGGCTGCCAATTTTCTCCCCTCTTCCCAAATCACAGCAGGTAGTAAAAAAAAAAGCTTTTATGTCTAAATTTGCCAATGACACCAAGGTAATTGGAAAGTAAGTTGCCAAGAGGAAGTAAAGACACTGCAAAGTAATATAGATAAGTTCAGTGAGTGGGGGGAAATATTAGCAGATGGAGTATAATGTGAAAAAATGTAAACTTGTTCACTTTGGCAGGAAGATTTGAAAAGCAATATACTATACAATGTAAACAGAGAGAGTGCAGAACTCTGCAGTAGATGGATCTGGTGTCCTGGTGCATAATGACAAAAAGTTAGTCTGTGTGTACAGCAAGTGATTAGCAGAATGGAAAATGCAATGTTGATATTTATTACAAGGGAAATGGAATATAGCCTTACTGCGACCATACGGGGCCTTGGTGACGGCACCTAGTCTGGTGTGCAGATTTAGTCTATTTATTTGAAAAGGGTTTAAAAATTCATTAGCAGTTCATAGAATCGTATAATTTACAGTGCAGAAGGATGCCATTTGGCCCATCAAGTCTGCACCGGCCCTTACAAAGAGCACCCTACTAAAGCCAATGTATCTACCCTATCCCCGTAACCCCCACTTAACATTTTTCAGACACTAAGGGCAATTTAGCATGGTCAATCCACCTAACCTGCACATCTTTGGACTGTGGAAGGAAACCGGAGCACCCGGAGGAAACCCACGCAGACACGGGGAGGATGTGCTGACTCCGCACAGACAGTGACCCAAGCCGGAATCGAACCTGGGACCCTGGAGCTGTGAAGCAACTGTGCTAACCACTGTGCTACCCACAAAAGATCACTCAACTCATTCCTTCGGTGAATGGCCTATTTTAGAAAGAAAGATTGAATAGGTTGGGTCTGTACCCATTAGAATTTAGAAGAATGACAGGTGATCTTATTGAAACATATAAAATCCCGAGCGGACTGGAAAGGGTGGATGCCAGGAGGAAGTTTCCTCTCATTGGAGAGAATTATGGGACACAGTTTAAAAATAAGTGGGCTCCCATTTAATATGGAAATGAGGAGTTTATTTCGGAGGGTCATTAGCCTGTGAAATGCTCTTCCTCAGAAAGCAATGGAGGCTGGGTCATTGAATTTATTAAAAATAGATTCTCTATAGTCAAAAATCAAGGATTGTTGAAAGGGCAGTCAAGAAAGTGGGGCCGAGACCACAGCAGATCGGCCATCATCTTATCAAAAGGCAGAGTAGGCTTGAAGGACCTACTCCTCTTCCTATGTGGTGGTGTGGGGGTGGGAGGGGGACATGTGCAGAAAGAGTAGAAAAATCAGGAAAATGCATACAAGGGTAAGAGAATGATGAGCAGCAGATGTCAGTAGTTTTCCTTTGGAATATTGTGCTCTGATGTCTACCCCCGTCCACCTACAGATATTTAATGACCACAGTATCAATAAGTACCCATGCCAAGATGTCCTTATTAGAAAACACAGACTTACCTGTCTAAATATCACATATCCTTTTAAGGAAATGTTTGCTCTTTAATTTTATTTTTAACATTTACTCTCACACAATAGGTGAGAGGAAGGTGGACTGATGTATTTACTAAAACACAACACACCAGAACTGGATTAATGCTATTTTAATTTGAACTAATGCATTGATTTGTACATGATACCCAGTCTGTTAAAAGATGTCAAAGCTCAGCCTTTGATGCATTTTATCAGAGAATCAATGTACCGGCCAAGAGGTTGGAAACACATTAACTTTCATGACTGTCCTGTGTGTTCCCCAGTGTAATACGTATTCAGCAGAGACTTATTGAGCGTGTTGCAATGCAATGGAGCTGGGTTGCTATGAGTCACTTTGTGTTGCAGCTCATGAGTACAGTGAAGCAGGAGGACACATGCAGCAAGGCACATATAGACCGGGACCAAAGGCCAACAGAGACTGGAATGGGAGAAGGGAAGCCCCTAATCCTACAACCAGAGAGAATTTGGGGGACACATCAACTGAAACGCTTTTGGAACAGATGACCGCACTGACAGGTTTTGTGCTTTGCTTTCAAAATGAATGGAAGATGCTGCTTGAGTTAATAGATTGGACCAAGTGGGAGGGGTCAGTTGGCAAGATGACTAGAGTAGAAAGTGTTTCAGAATAAGACCAAAAGCACAGGTTCAATTCCTATACTGGCTGAGGTAATTGGACCTGTATGGATTTCCCAGACCACCCACTGGCGAGAAGGCACATGGGTGGACCTGCAAAATAGGGCGCTATGCCGCCAGTGGTATTATTTCCAGTAACACACACACACACATCCTCTGCAATTTTACAAACAGCGGGGAGCTGTCAGGTGAGTCAATCAATCTGCGGCCCGATTGTAGTCCTTCAGCAGACCATTCATTCCCAATTAAGAGCCGCACCCTGCCATTGGTCAGATTGAACAGTAACTTCATTTGAATCCTACTTGTGACAATAAGCGATTTTCATTTCATTTCATTATTGTTGCAGCATAACTTCCCTAGTCTTCAACTCCATCCCTCTAGCAATGAAGGACAAAATTCCATTCACTTCTTAATCACATGTAGACCAACATTTTGCGACTCATGCACTAGCACACCCAGGTCTCTCTGCACAGCAGCATGTTTTAATATTCTATCATTTAAATGATAATCCCTTTTGCTGTTATTCCTACCAAAATGGATAGCCTCACATTTGTCAACATTGTATTCCATCTGCCAGAGCCAAGCCTATTCACTTAAACTATCCAAATCCCTCTGCAGACTTCCGGTATCCTCTGCACTTTTTGCTTTACCACTCATCTTCGTGTCGTCTGCAAACTTGGACACATTGCACTTGGTCCCCAACACCAAATCATCTATGTAAATTGTGAACAACTGTGGGCCCAACACTGATCCCGGAGGGACACCACTAGCTACTGATTGCCAACCAGAGAAACACCCATAATCCCCACTCTTTGCTTTCTATTAATTAACCAATCCTCTAACCATGCTACTACTTTACCCTTAACGCCATGCATCTTTATATCATGCAGCAAACTTTTGTGTGGCACCTTGTCAAAAGCTTTCTGGAAATCCAGATCTACCACATCCATTGGCTCCCTGTTGTCTACCGCACTGGTAATGTCCTCAAAAAATTCCACTAAATTAGACCTACCATTTATGAACCCATGCTGCGTCTGTCCAATGGGACAATTTATATATACATGGATACATAGAAGATAGGAGCAGCAATAGTCCTTTTGGCCCTTCGAGTCTGCTCCGCCATTCATCACAATCTTGGCTGATCATCAAACTCAATAGCCTAATCCTGCTTTCTCCCCATATCCTTTGGTCCCATTCTCCCCAAGTGCTATATCCAGCCGCCTCTTGAATATATTCAAAGCTTTAATGAAATGAAATGAAAATGGCTTATTGTCACAAGTAAGCTAGTCGCCACATTCCGGCACCTGTTCAGGGAGGCTGGTATGGGAATTGAACCGTGCTGCCGGCCTGCTTCAAAAGCCAGCTCGTTAGACCTGTGCTAAACCAGCCCCTTTAGCATCAACTACTTTCTGTGATAATGAATTCCACAGGCTCCACTCTTTGGGTGAAGAAATATCTCCTTATCTCTGTCCAAAATGGTTTCCCCTGAATCCTCAGTCTGTGACCCCTGGTTCTGGACACACCTATCATTGGTAACATCTTTCCTGCATCTACCCTGTCTAGTCCCGTTAGAATTTTATAAGTTTCTATGAGATCCCCCCCTCATTCTTCTGAACTCCAGCGAGAACAATCCCAACCTAGTCAATCTCTCCGCATGACAGTCCCGCCATCCCTGGAATCAGTCTGGTAAACCTTTGCTGCACTCCCTCTCCAGATGCCTCGCCATTTCTTCCTTGCTGATAGATTCCAACATCTTCCCTACTACCGAAGTTAAGCTCACTGGCCTATAATTACCCGCTTTCTGCCGACCTCCTTTTTTAAACAGTTTGTCGCGTTTGCCAATTTCCAATCCGCCGGGACCACCCCAGAGTCTAGTGAATTTTGGTAAATTATCACTAGTGCATTTGCAATTTGCCTAGCCATCTCTTTTAGTACCCTGGGATGCATTCCATCATGGCCAGGAGACTTGTCTGCCTTTAGCCCCATTAGCTTGTCCATCACTACCTCCTACCATGCACCCTCCCACCTCAGAAATCCCGGACTTAACTAGTGGTCCGGCCTATTATTGTGAGGCCTCCCCACCCCCCCCCCCCCCCCCCAACCCAAATTGCAGCCATAACTGTGCTTAGTGCTGCTGCTGGTATCACAGTGTTGCCAGCCTCTGATTAGCCAGCAGCTCTAGGAGGCAGGAGTTCCCCTGGAAATTATGGAATGCTCACCTCATAATAATTAATGAATCAAAACCAGCCAACCCAGCCAGAGACAGGCCCACCCTCGATATTCACATTGCGGGGGGGCGAGGAGCCCGGAGCCAGAGGCAGGCCCACCCTCGATATTCACATTGCGGGGGGGCAAGGAGCCCGGAGCCAGAGACAGGCCCACCCTCCATATTCACATTGCGGGGGGCGAGGAGCCCGGAGCCAGAGACAGGCCCACCCTCGATATTCACATTGCGGGGGGCGAGGAGCCCGGAGCCAGAGACAGGCCCACCCTCGATATTCACATTGCGGGGGGGGGGGGGGGGGGCGAGGAGCCCGGAGCCAGGCCCACCCTCGATATTCACATTGCGGGGGGGCGAGGAGCCCGGAGCCAGAGGCAGGCCCACCCTCGATATTCACATTGCGGGGGGGCAAGGAGCCCGGAGCCAGAGGCAGGCCCACCCTCGATATTCACATTGCGGGGGGGCGAGGAGCCCGGAGCCAGAGGCAGGCCCACCCTCGATATTCACATTGTGGGGGGGCAAGGAGCCCGGAGCCAGAGGCAGGCCCACCCTCGATATTCACATTGCGGGGGGGCGAGGAGCCCGGAGCCAGAGACAGGCCCACCCTCGATATTCACATTGCGGGGGGCGAGGAGCCCGGAGCCAGAGACAGGCCCACCCTCGATATTCACATTGCAGGGGAGCGAGGAGCCCAACGTTTCAGGATGATTGCCGTTAAGAATTGTAGGCGAAGGCCATGACATCGGCCTTCCTCCTCTCCATGAGCTCCAGCTTCTCTGAAACCCAAAATATCGCCACCAAAGGGTCCAGGTCCACTCCCTCCTCCACTGTCCTGGCTAAGACCGCGAACACTCCCGCCCAGAAACTTCCCAATTTTTTCACAACCCCAAAACATGTGCGCATGATTTGCTGGCCCCCGTCCACACCTCTCACACTCACTACCCCCTGAAAGAACCTACTTATTTTCGCCTGAGTCATATGCACCCTGTGCACTACCTTAAAAACTGTATCAGGCTCATCCTTGCACAAGAGGAGGTTCCGTTTACCCTTCGCACTGCCTCATTCCATACTCCCCAATTGATCTCCATTCCCAACTCCGCTTCCCATTTCTCTTTGATCTTCATCACCCGCTCGCCTCCCTGCTCCCCCAGCCACTTATATATATCTCCAATTCTTCCCTCCCCTAAGTTTGAGAAAAGGTGGGGGATGTTTGTGACCGTGTTTGCGGAGCTGTTCGTCGCAGGGCTGGGGGGGGGGGGGGGGGGGGGGGGCAGAAAGGAGGAAAATCTGTACAAACTGTATAGTTGCTTGTTGGGAACAATGTTTCCCGGGGTGTTTATTTGCTGTAACCTGCTTTGATAAAAGTTTGAATAAAAGGCGTTTTCAAAAAAAAGAAGAAAAAACAACTGTTCTGGACAAGGGTCAACCTGAAACATGGGCTGAATTTTACTAGCCTCTGAGAGGGAGCATGGACGGTGATATCACAGGGAGCAGCATCAGAGAGAGCTCTCCAATATGCTCCCATTGTTTGTGCATTTTATCAATGGTGATACTTGAAGTAGACAAGCTGCCCGCAGAAAAGTAGGCAGTCAATTTACATATTAAAAGGTCCTAAAAAGGGCAATTTTACTGAGCAATTGGCATCTTGCTGTCCATTTAGCTGTCGGCATCCCAGCTAAATTCTAACGAGGATAGGCGTGGGCGGTGTGTGTGTGTGTGGGGGGGGGGGCCGCAAATCATGTCCACATATTTTGGGCATGTCCGAAGCTCAGGGGATTCTGGCAAGGGTTTGCCGATGTCATGTCCACGGTATTGAAGGTACGGGTGGTTTCGAGTCCAGAGGTGGCGATGTTTGGTGTGTCGCAAGACCCGGGAGTCCAGGAAGCGAGAGAGGCCGATGTTTTGGCCTTTGCCTCCCTGGTAGTCCGGAGACGGATCTTATTGGCGTGGAGGGACTCAGAACTCCCAGAATCGGGGGTTTGGGTCAGTGACATGGCCGGGTTTCTCAGGCTTGAGAAGGTCAAACTCACCCCGAGAAGATCGATGCCAGGGTACGCCCGGAGGTGGCAGCCGTTTATCAACGACTTCGGGTAAAATGAAGCTGACAGCAGATATAAAGTGTTGGGTGGTGGGGGCTGTGTATGTAAGCCACGATGGCTGGGTTTGATTGTTGGTTGGGTGAGCGTTATTTGTTCTGTTGTTTTTATTCCTCTTGAAAATTGTTGTTAAAAATTATATATAACATAATAAAAATATTTTCAAAAAATAAAATAAGAGGTCATAATCTTACAATAAGAGGTAGCACATTCAAAACAGATTTGAGGAAAATTTACTTCTCCCAAAGGGGTTTGAATCTGTGGAATTTGCTCCCCCAGAGTGCAGTGAATGCTGGGACAGTGAGTAAATTTGAGGAGGAGTTAGGACAGATTTTTAATTGGTAATGGGTTGAAGGGTTATGGAGAACGGGCAGGACGGTGGAGTTGAGGCCAGGATGGATCCCATGATCACATTGAGGGTGTTAGGCTCGGGAGGCTAAATTGCTGACTCCTGTTCCTAGGTCACGTGTCCTAGGGAGATGCTCTGGCTGATTTCGCTATCCAGCTCTTGGTCTGTAACACTGTAGATAACAGATGAGGAACATATAGCATGGTGGAGCAGACCCGATGGGCCGAATGGTATAATTCTGCTCCTATATCTTATGAACATATCAATGAGGTAGAGACTATTATGTGATAGTTTGTCATACACCTTTTAAAAGTCTTTTGTCTGTTAAATGAGGGAGTACAGGCCAGTTTTGATGCATTAACCACTGAACTATTAAATTAAAACTGACTTCAAAGCAATGTTCAGTTTTATGACGATTGTAGGATTTCAGATATATTGGATTATAAGTATTTGGTGAAGTAAGGGTTAAAAGCCTGGGTTAGTGTGTGTTTGACTGCTGCAGTCATGTTTTCAAAAGAATCTTGGTTTGAAAGACAAGAAAACTTTTAGGAGCTTGAGGTGCAATTAACCACTGTAAAAGTGTGGGCTATGCAATTTTGTTTTGATTAAGGGATTTCCTGGGAAGTTAATTAGATTGCAGCTTCGTGCTGGGTGGACCCAAGACATCAGGCATTTTAAGAAAGCATTTTTCAGGTGAATTCTGATCACGCTGAAGCAGAGATTAAGTAAGGCAGTTTGTTTTCAACGTAGGTTATCCTAGCCACTGTTGCGGTCTGGTCTGGCATCGTAATAGTTTTGACAATAAATCAAACTGAAACATGTTTCAATGCATATTGCAGAGAAATACATTCAGTTGATGTTAGTTCTGCAGAAAGATACATCTGTGAATAAATCATCCTTTTTAAAATCAGGAGATGTGATATAGAATGTTACAGACTGACAATTAGAAGTTTCACAAGATAGATTAGAATAAGAGTGAAAATATGACTAACAAAGCAAGGGATAAAGATAACATTAAAACTAAAGTTACTAATCAGGGACAAGGGAAAAACCTGATTTTAATACATCTTATCTGGAGTTATATTAGGTAAGGCAGAATGTGTGGACTGTCATGTAGAAGGGGTAAGACAGAGATAAGAATAATGGCTAATTAGGAGTCAGAAGTCTGTAGTCGTCTATTAAGCCTGTCACTGTCATGTGTTTAAAGTCTTCCAATTAAAGCACAATGATTCTGATACAAGTACTGCTGCTACAAATAGGTTTACTGTAACTTAATTGATCCTATGACATCTCACATTCAATGTCGCAAACTCAACTGAAGAATAAACTGTGCAAACACGCATTTACCACTCTGACAGAGTGGGATTTGACAAGAGTAAAAACAAACATTGCTGGAAATACTCAGCAGGTGAAAGCAAATCTGTGGACTGAAACAGTTACATTTCAGCTCACGGTGGCCTACAATCGTGCCGATTTCCAGCAATTTTTGTTTCTTTTCAGATTTCCAGCATCTGCAGTATTTTGCTCGAGTTGGGATTCAACAATTCTGCTTTCCCCCCTTCAGTGAGCACTCAGCATACAAATCCCAGGAATTCACATTGTTCTGAGCTTGCATTCGGCACACAGACCAAATGATGTGTTGGTCTACTTGCAGCCCATGCAACCCACCCCAAGCTATGCACATGACATCTTGCTAATTTATGCACCACCATGCTTCATGGTGGCACATATTTGATATGGTTAAGTTTTTCTCTCTAAAACCAATCTATCTCTCCTGGCAAATGTTACCTGCTATCTGTCAGACCAGGTCTGGATAACGTCTAGCTCCTGCTGAAGGCTGGAGAGTTTGCCATTTTCAAAATCTACGGCGTGAAGTATGGGAGTTTACACTGGTGAGAGAAGGTGAAACCAGCAGCAGCAATAGATAATAATCGCACAGTACAAGGGTTGGTAATGACAATAATCTGAAGACAAAAGAATACCCAAGTCAGAGGTGCGATGGAATATTCACCACATGCCAGGTAGAATATCTGAAACACCATCCAGAATACCTTTCCCACATTCCTGCCAGTGGACACAGCATCCAGCCCCCTCCATCACTGGTGCACTGTGGCTGCAATGTGTACGATCTATTGAATACACTGGAGCACCTGACTGAAGTTACTTCAACTGCATCAGCTCCCTCATGATAAACATTAAGGACAAAAACACCACTGGGACTTTAGATATCAATTATTGTTCCTTAATTGTCAATGGGTCAGTGTCATCATCACTAATACTTCAATAATTGAAGGAGACACCCCACCCATGCTGTTTACATTGTAAAAAAAAATTTTTTTAAATTAGATTGCAGGCAAGATCCTTTGTGCATAAGTTGGCATCTGCCTCGCCACCCAAGATTCCTAGCCTCTGGCCTCTGCCACAATAGGAAAATACTGCAAACAGATAGGAAATCTGAAATCAAGTCCTTTCCCTTAGTCAGTACGATATTTGACTCACCTCCAGTTACTTCACACATTTGGGTTACAGCAGACTCATCTGAAGGTACACTGCCAAGCTGTTCCGCTTCGAGAGATGAAGCACCAGGGAGGCGAAGGACCAGTGCAAACAATCTCTGATCCCAACGGAATGGTTCTTTCGTCAATTCACTGCCAGGCAAGGGGGAATTTAATGGCAGGTGAAGCTGGAACAAGAGAAGATTTATGTTACAGACATAGTTTAACATAATAGTAACATATCCAAAATCAACAACATGAATAAAGTTTAATGCTGGTGGCAGGGGATCAGTTAATCAGGTGGGAGTGTGGGGACCGCATCAACTTCCCACCTCTACCTCACTTACGTTCATGGTGGGAAGGCTCGTGAATTGACCTCCCGTCCAGCTGCCAATTGAGGCCCTTAAGTGGCAAATGAATAAGTATTTAAGGGCCTCATCCCACTGCCACTGATCTTTGTGGCTGCAGCTCTCAGCAATGGAACTTTAACGGGGAGGAGAATATAGAACTGGATCAATTTTTCTTGCCTCAGCTTTGCAGGGTTCCAAATGCAGATACGTTATACTCAGATAAAGATTCTCTGGCTCATTTTGTACCGTAGGAATTATATGGTTCTATGGTTTTTGAACATGGCTAAATAGAGTATCCCACATTGTTTTGAGTTTAGGTCCTACACCACTCTGCTGTACAAATTGATTACAGTAGTGTAGTTATGATGTTACTGAACATCATAGCTTATGGGGAAGCTGTTGCATAGTGGTATTGTCACTGAACTAGTTAACCAGAGATCCAGAAGCATGCTCTGGGACCCAGGTTCAAATACCACCACTGCAGATGGTGAAATTTGAATTCAATTTTTTAAAAATCTGGATTAAGTCGAATGATGACCATGAAACTATTGTCGATTGTGGTAAAAACCCACCTGGTTCACTCATGTCCTTGAGGGAAGAAAATCTGCCGTCCTTACCCGGTCTGGCCTACATGTGACTCCAGACCCACAGCAATGTGGGTGACTCTTAACTGCCCTCTCAAGGGTAATTAGGGATGGGCAATAAATGCTGGCACAGCCGGCGTCGCCCACATCCCAGGAAAGTATAAAATAAACTACTAACCCAGAGACTGAACTAATAATCCAAAGGAGTTTGAGAATTTGAATTGGTTTTAAAATCTGAAAATAAAAAGCTGGTTTCAATATAATTGACCATGAAGATTCAAGATGTGGAGATACCGGCGTCGGACTGGGGAGAGCACAGGAAGAAGTCTTACACCAGGTTGAAGTCCAACAGGTTTGTTTCAAAAACTAGCTTTCGGAGCACTGCTCCTGCCTCAGGTGAATAAAACCCCAAGTGAGTCACTGATGTCTTTTGCAGAAGACAATCTGTCGTCCTTACCTATCGAGTCCAATCAAATACCAAAATGGTCAGCACTTAACTTTCATCAACAAGGGATGGGCAATAAATTCAAGCTTTCCCATTGATGCCCACGACCCTCTTTCCACTGGGGTTGGAGTCAAACCGGCACAAAGAAAGACGGTTCGGGGGGTGGGGTTCCAACTATCTCAGTTCTAGGATATCACTACAGGAGTTCCTCAGGAAAGTGTCCTCGGCCCAACCATCTTCAGCTGCTTCATCGATGACCTTCTTTCCATCATAAGGACAGAAATGGAGATGTTCGCTGATGATTCCACAATTTTCAACACCATTCCCAGCTCTCTCATCAGATATTGAAGCAGCCATGTCCATATGCAGCATGACCTGAACTACATTCAGTGTGCATGATAAGAGACAAGTAACATTTGTGCCATAAAGGTACCAGGCAATGACCATCTCCAACATGAGACTCCAACTATCTGCAGCATAGTGGTTAGCACTGTGGCTTCACAGTGCCAGGGTCCCAGGTTCGATTCCCTGCTGGGTCACGGTCTGTGTGGAGTCTGCATGTTCTCCCCGTGTCTGCGTGTGTTTCTTCCAGGTGCTCCGGTTTCCCCCCACAGTCCAAAGACGTGCAGGTTAGGTGGATTGGCCATGCTAAATTGCCCTTAATGTCCAAAAAGGTTAGGAGGGTTTATTGTGATAGGGTGGAAGTGAGGACGTAAGTGGGTCGGTGCAGACTCGATGGGCCGAATGGCCTCCTTCTGCACTGTATATTCTATGTCACAAATACTGTGGCTACAAGAACTCAGAAGTTGGGAATTCTGAGGATAAGTTAATACTTAACAACCAACCTGACTTTGTCAAGGGCAGGTCATGTCTGACAGATTTAATGGAGCTCTTTGACGAGGTGACATAGGCAGCGCGTGAACGTAGTGCTGTGAATGTTGTATGTTTGGACTTTGAGAAAGTATTTGATGCAATGCCACATGGCAGGCGGGATAGCAAATTGATGATACTAAGCTCGAGAGAATAATGAATTGTGAGGATGACGCTGGGCGATTTCAGAGGGACGTTGACAAGTTGGCCAAATGGGCAGACACCTGACAGATCAACGTCAATGCAGCGAAATCTGAGGTAATACATTTTGGTAGAAGAAACATGGGGAGACAATATAGGCTCAATGATACAACATTGAGGGGAGTGCAGGGGCAGAGGGATCTCAGGGTTAAAGTGCATAATTCCCTAGAGATGGTTAGGCAAGTTGAAACAGTTAAGAAGGCTTATAGCATCCTTGGGTTTATAAATAGGGGCATAGAGTATAAAAGAGGAAGTGATGGTACACCTCAACAAATCATTGGTCAGACCACATTTGGAGTATTTATTCAGTTCTGAGCACCTTATTTAAGGGAGGATGTTAAATCCCTGGAGAGAGTGCAGAGATTTACTAGAATGATACCAGGAATGAGGAATTTTAGATACAAGGAAAGATTGGAGAAATTTGGCTTGTTCTCCTTGGAGCAGAGAAGATTAAGAGGTGACCTTATTGAGGTGTTCAAAATTCTGAACAATTTTGACAGAGTAAAGAAGGATATTCTGTTTCCACTGGTTGGTACCCAGTGACTAGGGGTCACAATTTCAAGATGGTCAGCGAGAGAGCTCGGAGTGAGGAGGAGGAGAAACTTCTTTACTCAGAGAGTTGTTGGGGTTTGGAATGCGCTGCCTGGGGGAGCGGTGGAGGCGGATTCCATAGGAGGTTTCAAAAGAGCTGGATATATATTTGAAAGTGACAAATTTAGAGGGCTACGGAGATAGGGCTGGGAATGGGACTAGCTAGTTTGCTCTTTTGTGAGCCGGTGGTCACACAATGGGCCGAATGGCCTCCTTCTGTGCTGTAAATAATGACAACAATAACATAACAACTTACCTGCTTCAGTGCAGCTCCAACAACACATGTTCAACACAATCCAGGACAAAGCAGCCCGCTTAACTGATGCCCAATTCACACCTTCAATATTTATTCCCTCCACCACCAATGCACAGCGGCAGCCGTGTGTACTATCTCCAAGATACACTGCAGGGACTCACCAAGGCTCCTTCAACAGCACCTTCCAAACCCATGACCTCTACCACCTATAAGTGCAAGAGCTGCAGATGCATGGGAATACCACCACCTGCATGTTCTTCTCCAAACAATACACCATATACTTGGAACTATATTGTCATTCCTTTGCTGTTACTGGGTCACAATCCTGGAATGTCCCAATTGCTTTGAAGACAGAACAGCATGGAATGGGTCATTAGGACAGCTCACTGGGTCAATACCGGCACTGGCACCAGAACATAGCGTGGTCACCTGGTAAATACTCAGACAATTGTCATTTCCTGCAATGAAGCACTGGGAAGAATGAAGGCAGTAGGTGGTATTTAATGGAGGCAACACGAGGTCTCACTGTCACCTCTTTTTGGGAAGGCCTACCAAATGAAGTGCCACTCAGGGTTCTGCCAGCCAGTCAGAGGCAGAATGGTTAGAGGGGGCATTCAGGGGGCTCCCCTTCCCGAATCCCTCAAGCAACCCCAACCAGGGTTATTTTGCTATTTTTGGCTTCCCGCAAGACGAGTCCCCTGCCCAACACTGGGGCAATACTGGCAGTGGCAGGATGAGGCCCGTAAGTGAGCATTAATTACCCACTTAAGGGCCTGAATTAGTGACGGAGCAGGACAGCTGTCTGAGCCTTCATGCCACAGACTTAACTGGAGCAGAAATGGAGTGTACAAACGCCACCCACCCACCTGACTAAATGTGCCCACTCCAACCAAACTCACCGTGAGGGTATGAAATTCCACCCCATGTCGCACAAGCCAATAGCAGTTGCCTGGCTTGCTTTATCCTGCAGTTAGTTCTCTCATCAGGAGAGAGCTGGGCAAATGAACACTGGTTCGGTAACTAAATATAACCGTCCATATATTACCCAGTGCCCGAGAGCAAGCTCTACTATGAGCCCCATTTGCACAGTTGCCCAGCCCTCCGAGAAGGACACTCAAAATATCAGACCTCCTTCGGAAGCAAAATAATCAAAAATAAAAGTAACATCTTCAACAGGGTCAGAGTTTGAAATGTGTTCATTGCGAAGAAAAATAGACAATGGGACATTTTCCCAATTCAGACACAAATAGTCTGATGATTATGCCGAGAGGTTACAACCCCACCTACAAGTAAAGGATTTTTAAATAGAAAAAGGCCTTTCGGCTCTTCAACCCTGTTATTCCAGTGAACCTTAATATGGATATTCCGTGCCTCAACTAATATCCCTGCATACTCATAATTAACAGAAATTCACGGATCATAGCTGGAAAAGTTTCAACTGAATCCAAGCCTTGGAGGGAGAGAATTCCAGTTTCCATTATTCTTTGCGTGAAAAAACTCAGTGATTTCCTGAGGGCCTACTTCAGGCAAAAACTCAGTGCTGATCAGAAAAAACTGGCACATAGTTGAGGTTTAAGGAAAATTAACATGTGACCCTTTACATAATTAAAATGATACACTGCTTCTCCGTAACTTGAGGGTCATGCACATTGTTGAAAGGAGCTGTAGTGCATTTACAGGAAGACCTTTACTTTTGTAAGACCTTTACTTCCACAAGATCTTCTGCTTTAAATATTTAAAAATAAGTAGCGGGAAAAATGTATTCATCGTTAGGATTGAATCATGTGTAAGACACATATCCTTCCAACACCAAGGGAACAAATTTTTTTTAATAAGTTGGCAAAATGACAGGTGACAAATTATAGGAAGTAAGGAATTCAGAACAGAAGCCAGCAATTCAGCCCCTCGAGCCTGCGCTGCCATTCAATCAGATCCTGGCTGATCTCTTCCTGGTCTCAAATCCACCTCCTTACCTGTTCCCCATATCCCCTGAACCCATTTATTATCAAAAATATATCTATCTCTTTCTTAAAACCATTTAATGATTCAGATGCCACCGCCGTATGGAACAGCGAGTTCCACAAATTCACCACCCTCTGCGAGAAGTAGTTCCTCCTCATCTCAGTTCTAAATCTACCGCCTCTCAACCTATATCCATGGCCTCTCGTTCTGGATCGCCTCACAAGGGGGAACATTTGGCCTACGTTTACTTTATCAATCCTATTTAGTATTTTATATACCTCAATCAGATCCCCTCTCATACTTATAAACTCCAGCAAGTATAGGTTTAAACTGTTTAATCTCTCCTAATACGTAAACCTTTTCATCCCCGGAATCAATCTGGTGAATCTCCTCTGAACTGCCTCCAATGTCAGCACATCCTTCCTCAAATAAGGAGACTAAAACTGGACACAATACTCCAGATGTGGTCTCTCCAACACCCTATACAATTACACAACACTTCTCTACTTTTGTACTCCAGTTCTTTTGCAATAAACACTAACATTCCATTTGCCTTTGTAATTACATGCTTACCTGCAGACGGACTTTCAATACTTCTACACTTTGCAAATGGCAAAGTTTTAAAAAGATGAAGAATCCTCAGAAAAGATGGAGCGCCACAAATCATAATTCAATAGCTTGGCAAGTTTATCCAGTGAGCAGCAGGCCAAGGGGACACCAGTAGCATACCTTATCTGTGCCAAGTTATCAGCTCTAAGCCAGCCAGCTCAGTTCCAAATCTGGCCTGAGAAAGACTGTGTGGGCAATAAAGCATTTCCACCCTTGATCGTTACCCAAAATCACATTGTTGAAGATATAGGACTGCAGATGTTAATTGAGGACACACCTGTGATCTTTTTCTACTCTTATTCGTGGCCCATTTGTCTATGACCTCTCACCCAATCATCTTAATTGCTTAAACTGATTCCTGGGCCAAAAGGCTTGTCCAGTGAGAAGAGATGGAATGGGTCTCTACAATCTGGAGATTTAGGAAAGAGGAGATCTCATTGAAAAGTATAAAATTTTGAGATATTTTGACATGGCAAATGCTGGGGGGTTGTTTTTCCTGACTTAAGAGTCTGGAACTTAGTCACAGCTTCAGAACAAAGAGCAATTCATTTCAGACTAACGCGAGAAATTTCTTCACTCGAGTTGAGCAGTACAGCACAGTACAGGCTCTTCAGCCCACGATGTTGTGCCGACCTTTTATCCTAATCTAAGATCAACCTAACGTACACCCCTTCTATTTACTGCTGTCCATGTGCCTGTCCAAGAGTCGCTTAAATGTCCCTAATGACTCTGACTCCACCACCTCTGCTGGCAGTGCATTCCACACACCCACCCCTCTCTGTGTAAAGAACCGACCTCCGACATCTCCCCTATACCTTCCTCCAATCACCTTAAAATTATGTCCCCTCGTGACAGCCATTTCTGCCCTGGGGAAAAGTTACAAATCTTTAGAATTCCTTACTCCCGAAGGCTGCAAATAATCAATTATTGAAAATAGTCAAGGCTGATTTTTCTATTCCTCGCCCCCCCAATCATTCTTCAATATATGGTTCAGCAGTCAGCAAATGCTCATTGGTCATGTTGGTATATGAATAATTACCAATCGGGCAAGGCATCTGAGGGATAATGCATTCAGCAAGGAACTTCAAAGAGAAGCGAAGAGAGCAGAAAATCGAGGGACTAAAATGCGACATTTACTTAAAGTGTAGTGTCAAAAATTCTAAACTCGAAAACCATGCTCTCAAACTGACTAAAGTTAAAGTTATAACCTCTCTTATAATCAATTTACAAAGCGGTGCAAGGATCTGTATCTTACCTCCTCTTGCACGCCACCATTATTTGTCATTTTGCTTCCATCAGAGATCGTGATTATAACAGATGGTTCAAGAAAAAAAGGATTCCTCCCCTGCAGAAAAACAAACCACACAATATGGAGCATGCAGCACAAGAAATACAGTGAAGTGTGCACATGTCAAATTGTACAGCAGCTTAATTCACAGTTCCACAATGGTTCTCATCAAGTTCAGTTGTAAAGGGAGCACAGCAACTTGTAAAAAGTAAGCCACTGGCAAACACCAAGTAACAAATTTAATGGAAACCTTTCTACGTTTCTTGACTTTGCTTAAATGAAGTTTGCAATCGTTCTGGCTGCCAAGGCTTTACACAAGGTACTTTTCCTAAAGCAAGAACTTTCTTTGCCAAAGTGCTTTTCATCACCTCAGGATGTTCCAAAGCACTTTATAATACATTTGAAGCGTTGTCGGTGTCGCCGTGTAGAAAATGCAACAACCAATTTGCGCATGGCAAGCAGCAATGATATTGTGAATGTTTTCATATTGATTGAACGATAAATATTGTTCACATATAGGAAACAACTCCTCGGCTGTTCTTAAAATAGTGTTGTGGAATCTTTAACAAGTACCTGAGATTATGGGGAGCCAGTGGCGTAGTGATATTGTCACTGGACTAGTAATCCACTGCACTAGTAATCCAAAGACCCAGAGTAATGCTCTGGGGACCCAGGTTCAAATCCCAGGGCTGCAGGTGGTGAAATTTGAATTCAATAAAATCTGGAATTAAAAATCAAATGACGACCATGTTCTTCCACATCCTGATATAGTGAATGATGTAAATAAAGTCCTTACGGTCACTACTATCACTATCTGGGAACAATATGGTAGATGCTTCACCCAGCAATTTTATTACCCAAATCACACCCTCTTACTGTGTGTCATAATGGGTGTTGGCAGCAAGCACCTTACACCCACTGTTCTGAATGCAGTGATAGCCCTGATCTCCAAGAATCGTAGCCACAAACACCAGCCTACCCAGGTGGACTAGTACAAGCACAGTGAAGCCTCATGGGCAGTGAATGCTGGCCTCTCCAGCGAAGCCAACATCCCTTGAATGAATTTTTCAAAACTGCTTTAAGGTGAAAGAATAGAGACAACTTCCAGAATAGCAAAGAAAAGCTAAACACTGATTGTGTTGATGAATCTGGTTTGGTTTCTGATGTAGAACCACTTGCCGTCAATGATGCCCATGTTAAAGGTGGGGAGATTTAAATTGAATTAATTGAATTTAATCCCCATCTGGTGGGATTTGAACCAGTGTCTCCAAAAGGCCAGGCCTCTGGATTACTAGTCCAGTAGGATTACCATTATGCTAACATCCCCCTTGATACTGTGTATTGTTGTGCGATTCATTTCATCCTTCTCAATAATGAAATAAATGCTGTAATAATCAAGTTCAAATCTATTCATGCAAATTTGAGAGGGTAAACATCCATATGTGTCTACGTTTTGTATAAATCCCAAATCAACAATCATTTTTTGCATTTCCTGCCGTTTTCTGTCCTCAAGATGATGAGGGAGATTGTTGTTCCATAAGAGGAAGTCACAAAATCTCAATAAACTTTCAGTAACAAGTAGCCTCTATGCGACCCTCAGAAGCACAGACAGTAACTGAAAAACAATCTTAAAAAGGACAGGGCGGGTTATTTTGAATCTAGGTGGCAATTCAAAGCTGGGTGGGGAGGAGGTGCTTTTTATGTTAAGTAATGAGTTAAGAGACATTGCAATTAGTTGTCTCATTTATATTAAGTATCCATTAATTGACACTGATATGTAAAGGGGCCTCTGTCAGGTGGTGTGTTGTTTAGAGTTTTGTGCAGAGGCTGTGGAAGTGAAATAAATGGTGTTTGGTGAAAAGGAACAAAAACTTTAGACTCTTCATTTCACAGTAACTAAAACGTCTAACAATGGTAGCAGAGGATGGTTGCTGTGCAAATGTGAAGGGTTGAAAGATACAACTTTTCCTGATCAAACCAAGGAGTGAGTGAGAAGGAAAAAAAAAAGATACATGGCTGAACCCAGGATAAAGGTGGCTGGATATGACTATCCTCCCTTATTTTCTGAAAGGGAATCGTACGACCAATGGAGAAGTGCAGTAGTTATGTGGACTAAAGTAACTGCTTTGGGAAAGAGAAAACAAGGTATGGCATTGGCTCTTTCTCTACCATATGGCAGTAAAATCCGAAACAAAGTGCTTTCTGAGCTGGAATTGGAAGAGTTAGACTCAGAAGAAGGTCTGGAGACTTTATTACATTATATGGATAAGATTTATAAGAAAGATGACTTGTTAAGTGCATATGAAGCATGGTCGGATTTTGATAAGATCCGGAAAATGGAGGATATCTCCATGGAAGACTATATAATGGAATTTGGCAGAATATATAAAAGGCTGCAGTAAAACAACCTGGAATTTCCACAGTCTGTGTTGGCCTTTAAATTACTTGACTGTGCTAGAGTGAGCAACATGGATAGGCTCCTGGTTTTGACAGGAGTTCAGTTTACTGATAAGGATACCTTTTTCGAACAGATGACAAAAGCTATACAAAAGTTTCTGGGGAAACATTCGATTCCGATGGCTCTGATGACCCTGCAATAAGGCAGAATATGGAAGATACACTAGTAACAGGATGGCGAAATCATATGGCTACGAACAGGGCTCAAGACGAGACGGAGACCGAGGCAAGGAAATTATGAAGACAGAAACCCAGTTAGAACCTACAATAGGAAGATGAACCCCAGAAATGCACGGGGCATGATAAATCTATGTTTTCGATGTGACTCTCAATACCTTTATGCTTTCAACTGTCCAACTCGTTATGATAGTGTTTGAAGCGACACATGACACGGAAGAGTCAGAAGAGGAAAAAGATAGTGACCAGAAAGAAGGCATTGTCCTATTGATAAGCAGTTTTATGCCGGTAATGAGGGTGTTGGTTGCAGAATTCTTCAACTGTGCTGTATTGGACAGTGGCTGCACATCTACTGTGTGTGGAATTGACTGGTTAAAATGTTACCTGGACTCTTTGAATGCTGAAAATCGTAACACGGTTAAGAAATTTGAAAGTTCCACAAGTTTCAGGTTTGGGGATGATAATACTCTGAAGTCGCTGAAAAGAGTGGTGATCCCTTGCAATATTGCCGGAGTGAATCATTTCATGAGCACGGATGTTGTGTCAAGTGAGGTACCTTTACTTCTGAGCAGACCATCGATGAAGAAAGCACACATGAAACTGGATATGGAACAGGATAAGGCAACAGTTTTTGGAAAGACGGTGGACTTACAATTTACAGAGTCGAGACACTATTGTATTCCATTACTGACAAATAATTTTTCAAGTAGAATGGTTAAAGATGTGTTAATAGCAGTTGAAAATGGGACTTTAGCTGATAAAAAGCTTGTGGTATTAAAATTGCATAGGCAATTTGCACATCCGTCTCCTCGGAGGCTGAAAAATGTATTAAAGGATGCAGGGGTAATGGATGACGACTATACTAAACTGATAGAACAGGTTAGTGACCGCTGTGAAGTTTGTAGGAAGTACAGGAGAACACCAGCACGACCGATAGTAACCCTACCTTTGGCCAGGGATTTTAATGACATTGTGGCCATGGACCTTAAGATCTGGGATAAAGCAAATAATATATTTATTTTGCATTTTGTACATTTAGCAACCAGATTTAGTCAACCAACGATTGTTCGAAGTAAAGGTAAGAGAGTAATTCTGGATCAAATCGTGGAAAAATGGATAGGGACAGGAATGGGTCCACCGGCAAAATTCCTTACGGACAATGGGGGAGAATTTGCTAATGATGAGTTTAGGGATATGTGTGAAAACATGAATATCAGAGTTATGAATACGGCTGCAAAAAGCCCATTTAGTAATGGTGTCTGTGAACGAAATCATGCTGTCATCGATGACATGCTTCGGAAAATGTTGGCAGATCGACCAAATTGCAGGCTAAATTCAGCTTTAGCATGGGCAGTACATGCAAAGAATTCATTGCAGATGGTTGGGGGCTATAGTCCTTATCAATTAGTGTTTGGTAGAAATCCTAAAATTCCGTCCATTTTGGATGACCAGCCTCCAGCTTGGGAGGGGACTACAATTAGCTCTGGTTTTGCTGAACATTTAAATGCATTACATAGCAGTGGAAAAGCTTTTTTGGATGCAGAAGTCTTTGAAAGAATTCGCAGAGCTTTAAGACATAACGTACGGCCATCAGATGCCGTTTTTCAGCAAGGAGGCATGGTATACTATAAGAGAGACAATTCTAATGAATGGAAAGGTCCAAGGAAGATCATAGGCATAGATGGCAAAACAATTATTTTGCAACATGGTAATCAAACTGTTTGGGTCCATTCATCAAGGATAATGGGTACCGATTACAAATTTTCAAATTTAGACAGAGCAGACAGGCATGACGAGGAACCAGAGTCATCTGGTACGCATGTGTTACAGAACTATGAGGACCAATTAATTGATATAGACAGGGTTTCTGTGGAGGAACACACTTCTGGTGAATTAAAACAGGCCATTTTTCCGAAAGGGCAACTGCCAAAAGTTGGTACAAAAGTGACATACTTGCCTGAAGGGTCTAGTCAATCAAGGATGCAACTGTTATTAGTAAAGCAGGGAAGGCCACTGGAAAGTATAAACATTGGTTGAATGTACAGCATTCAGGGGAAGGAGTCAAGACAATGGATTGGGAAAACGAAAAATGGAGGGCACAGAAACACAGTGCCAGTTCAGATAGTACAACGGATAGTGAACAGGTCCGCAGGAAAAGGTCAAAAACTATTGAAAGGACATCCCACAGCAGAAGGGAAAGATCAAGCAGTAGCAGTACAGAACAAGACACCAGGCGGGAGAGGGGACGTAGTTTGTCAAGATCTCAGAACATGAGTAAGACTACGAATACTAATAGGAGTAGAAGCCCACATGCACGTGAGATTTTGGTGGCTTCAAATAAATTAGATGAAAAAGTTATTAAAGAAGCTAAACAGCAAGAATTGCATTGTTGGAGTGAATTTGGGGTATACACGGAAGTACCGGATAGAGGACAAAGAGCTCTATCCCACAGATGGATTTGCACGGAAAAGGTTCTTCCGGCTGGAACTTATAAGGCAAAGGCCAGGCTTGTGGCAAGGGGATTTGAAGAAAACTTAGAAGATCAGGATTTAAGGGTAGATTTACCTACAGCAGGAAAGGTTATTTTAAAGATTTGCTTGGCTCTATTAGCCACAAAGGCATGGGAATACAAATCTATAGATATAACAGCTGTCTTTTTGCAGGGGCATCAGCTCCAGAGAGACATTTTTCTCCGTCCTCCTAAAGAAGCAGCTAACACAGAAGGGGTACCCTGGAAGTTGAACAAATGTGTATATGGATTAAATGATGCATCTAGAGTCTGGTATTTTTCGGTAAGGTCAGTTTTGTTAAAGTTAGGCTGTTGCCAGTTGAAAGCAGATCCTGCAATGTTTTACTGGCACTATAAAGGAAATCGTTCTGGCATTTTTATGATGCATGTCGATTTTTTGTGGGGTGGGACTAGTGATTTTGAAGCTATTGTAATCTCTGGTTTGAGGAAAAAATTCAGGGTTGGAAGTCAGGCTTCCGGTGCATTTAAATATATTGGACTGGAAATTGGATAGACTAAGTTAGGGGCAACTTTACGTCAGCAATCTTATTTGGAAAGCATCACCCCAATAGCAATTAGTCGTGGCCGAGTTTCACAAAAAGACGCAATGGTTTCAAAGATGGAAAAAGAGCAACTGCGAAGTTTAATTGGGCAACTGAACTGGTTAGGTAGACAGACTAGACCGGACGTGAGTTTTGATGTCTTAGAGTTGAGTACAAAAATGAATGATCCCAAAGTGGAAGACATAATAAGAGCAAATAAAGCGTTGGCCAAACTAAAAATGCAGGAGTGTGTTTTGAAGTTCCCGGTTTTAGGTGACCTTAAGCACTTGAAACTCAGTTTATAGTGATGCGCCCTACGCAAATTCATGTGATGGGGTTTCAAGCGCAGGAGGTTTTATAATTTTCCTTTTGGGGAACAATGGTAAATGTTGCCCACTTGCGTGGGAAACAAAGAAAATAAGGAGAGTGGTAAAAAGCACTTTGGCTGCTGAGACGTTAAGCCTTGTAGAGATGGTGGATATGGCTTTTATATAAGTCAGATATTGACAGAAATTTTGGGATTAGGGGATTTGGGTAATATACCTATTGACTGTCACATTGACAATAAATCCCTGTGGAAAATGTGCACTCTACAAAACGTGTCAACGAAAAGAGGTTACGGATAGACACCGCAAGTTTGAAGCAGATGTTGGACAGAGGGGAAATAACAAAAATTAAATGGGTCGACAGGAGCTATCAATTGTCAGACTGTTTTACAAAAAGAGGGACGAGTTCACAGAAACTTTTGGATATTGTTAATGAAGGGCGCTTGTTTCTGTGACTGTTTTGTTTTCTTTCTCGTCCAAAACAACAACAAAAAAGGGGGGGGACATCCTGTGTGTGTTTTTGAGTTTCTTCAAATTTTGTTTTCACCTAATTATTTTTTTTCTCCAAGGAAGGGGAGACTGTTAATGGGTTAAGAGACATTGCAATTAGTTGTCTCATTTATGTTAAGTATCCATTAATTGACAATGATATGTAAATAGGCCTCAGATGGCCTCTGTCAGGTGATGTGTTGTTAAGAGTTTTGTGCAGAGGCTGTGGAAGTGAAATAAATGGTGTTTGGTGAAAAGGAACAAGAACTTTAGACTCTTCATTTCACAGCAACTAAAACGTCTAACATTTTATCCCTGCTAAGTAGTTTTTCTTTTCATTGTCTAATGTATTTATCTTTTCTTTAGTTTTTTTGGAATTGTAGTTGTATAAGTTTACCTAAGGTTTAAGACATGGCAGGAGATCTCAGACCAGTGTCATGCTCCTCGTGTGCGATGTGGGAGCTCAGGGACACGTCCACTGTCCCTGGCTCCTTCACGTGCAAGAAGTGTGTTCAGTTGCAGCTCCTGTTAGACCGCTTGACAGCACTGGAGCTGCGGATGGACTCACTTTGGAGCATCCGCAATGCTGAGGACGTTGTGGATAGCACGTTTAGCGAGTTGGTCACACCACAGGTGAAAGGTACTGAGGGAGATAGAAAATGGGTGACCAAAAGACAGAGCAAGAGTAGGAAGGCAGTGCAGGTGTCCCCTGCGGTCATCTACCTGCAAAACAGATATACCGCTTTGGATACTGTTGAGGGAAATGGCTCACCAGGGGAAGGCAGCAGCAGCCAGGTTCATGGAACCGTGGCTGGCTCTGCTGCACAGCTGGGCTGGAAGAAGAATGGCAGTGAATAGGACCAGTAATACTAAAAGGAATAAAACAGGAAGTAAAAACATTAATGGTAAGCGATGCGTCAGGTGGTTACATGAAGATATGGGTTCAACGACAAGGAAAATTAGGAGAAAAGTTAAGAGGAAATGTAACTTGGGAGAGGTTACTGATCGAGTGTTAAGATTCAAAACAGAGGTATAAAAGCCAACATAAGTGTACTTTACCTGAATGCTCATAGTATTCGGAATAAGGTAAATGAGTTGATGGCGCAAATCATCGTGAATGACTATGATTTAATGGCCATGACTGAAACATGGTTAAAGGATCGTCACGACTGGGAGTTAAATATCCAAGTGCATCAAACTATTCGAAAGGACAGAGTGGATGGTAAGGGAGGTGGTGTAGCTCTGTTATTTAAGGATGACATCCAGGCAATAGTAAGGGATGACATCGGTGCTATGGAGGATAAGGTTGAATCCATTTGGATGGAAATCAGGAATAGTAAGGCGAAAAAGTCACTGATCGGAGTAGTCTATAGGCCACCAAATAGTAACATTATGGTGGGCAGGCAATAAACAAAGAAATAACGGATGCATGTAGAAATGGTACAGCAGTTATCATGGGGGATTTTAATTTACATGTCGATTGGTTTCACCAGGTCGGTCAAGGCAGCCTTGAGGAGGAGTTTATAGAATGTATCCGCGATAGTTTCCTACAACAGTATGTAATGGAACCTACGAGGGAATAAGCGGTCTTAGATCTGGTCCTGTGTAATGAGACAGGATTGATTCGGGATCTCATAGTTAGGGATCCTCTTGGAAGGAACGATCACAATATGGTGGAATTTAAAATACAGATGGAGGGTGAGAAGGTAAAGTCAGACACTAGTGTTTTATGCTTCAACAAAGGGTATTACAATGGGATGAGGGAAGAGCTAGCTAAGGTAGACTGGGAGCAAAAACTTTATGGTGAAACAGTTGAGGAACAGTGGAGAACCTTCCAAGTGATTTTTCACAGTGCTCAGCGACGGTTTATACCAACAAAAAGGAAGGACGGTAAAAAGAGGGAAAATCGACTGTGGATATCGAAGGAAATAAGGGAGAGTATCAAATTGAAGGAAAAAGCATACAAAGTGGCAAAGATTAGTGGGAGACTAGAGGACTGGGAAATCTTTAGGATGCAACAGAAAGCTACTAAAAAAGCTATAAAGAAGAGTAAGATAGATTATGAGAGTAAACTTGCTCAGAATATAAAAACAGATGGTAAACGTTTCTACAAATATATAAAACAAAAAAGAGTGGCTAAGGTAAATATTGGTCCTTTAGAGGATGAGAAGGGAGATTTAATAATGGGAGATGAGGAAATGGCTGAGGAACTGAACAGGTTTTTTGGGTCAGTCTTCACAGTGGAAGACACAAATAACATGCCAGTGACTGATGGAAATGAGGCAATGACAGGTGAGGACCTTGAGATGATTGTTATCACTAAGGAGGTAGTGATGGGCAAGCTAATGGGGCTAAAGGTAGACTAGTCTCCTGGACCTGATGGAATGCATCCCAGAGTGCTAAAAGAGATGGCTAGGGAAATTGCAAATGCACTAGTGATAATTTGCCAGAATTCACTCGACTCTGGGGTGGTCCCGGCGGATTGGAAATTAGCAAACGTGACACCACTGTTTAAAAAAGGAGGTAGGCAGAAAGCGGGTAATTAGAGGCCAGTGAGCTTAACTTCGGTAGCAGGGAAGATGCTGGAATCTATCATCAAGGAAGAAATAGCGAGGCATCTGGATGGAAATTGTCCCATTGGGCAGACGCAGCATGGGTTCATAAAGGGCAGGTCGTGCCTAACTAATTTAGTGGAATTTTGTGAGGACATTACCAGTGCGGTAGATAACAGGGTGCCAATAGTGGTGGTATATCTGGATTTCCAGAAAGCTTTTGACAAGGTGCCACACAAAAGATTGCTGCATAATATAAAGAAGCATGGCATTAAGGGTAAAGTAGTAGCATGGATAGATGATTGGTTAATTAATAGAAAGCAAAGAGTGGGGATTAATGGGTGTTTCTCTGGTTGGCAATCAGTAGCTAGTGGTGTCCCTCAGGGATCAGTGTTGGGCCCACAATTGTTCACAATTTACATAGATGATTTGGAGTTAGGGACCAAGGGCAATGTGTCCAGGTTTGCAGCCGACACTAAGATGAGTGGTAAAGCAAAAAGTGCAGAGGATACTGGAAGTCTGCAGAGGGATTTGGATATGCTAAGTGAATGGGCTAGGGTCTGGCAGATGGAATACAATGTTGACAAATGTGAGGTTATCCCTTTTGCTAGGAATAACAGCAAAAGGGATTATTTCATTGAGTTAGATTATCATAGAATTTACAGAGCAGGAGGCCGCCATTCGGCCCATCGAGTCTGCACCAGCTCTTGGAAAGAGCACCAGCTCTTGGAAAGAGCACCCTACCCAAGGTCAACACCTCCACCCTATCCCCATAACCCCATCCAACACTAAGGGCAATTTTAGACACGAAGGGCAATTTATCATGGCCAATCCACCTAACCTGCACATCTTTGGACTGTGGGAGAAAACTGGAGCACCCGGGGGAAACCCCCGCGCGCACACGGGGAGGATGTGCAGACTCCGCACAGACAGTGACCCAAGCCGGAATTGATCCTGGGACCCTGGAGCTGTGAAGCAATTGTGCTATCCACAATGCTACCGTGCTGCCCTATTTAAATGATAAAATATTAAAACATGCTGCTGAGCAGAGACCTAGGTGTGCTAATGCACGAGTCGCAAAAAGTTGGTTTACAGGTGCAACAGGTGATTAAGAAGGCAAATGGAGTTTTGTCCTTCATTGCTAGAGCGATGGAGTTTAAGACTAGGGAGGTTATGCTGCAATTGTATAAGGTGTTAGTGAGGCCATACCTGGAGTATTGTGTTCAGTTTTGGTCTCCTTACTTGAGAAAGGACATACTGGCGCTGGAGGGTGTGCAGAGGAGATTCACTGGGTTAATCCCAGAACTGAAGGGGTTGGATTACGAGGAGAGGTTGAGTAGACTGGGACTGTACTCGTTGGAATTTAGAAGGATGAGGGGGGAATCTTATAGAAACATCTAAAATTATGAAGGGAATAGACAGGATAGATGCGGGCAGGTTGTTTCCACTGGCGGGTGAAAGCGGAACTAGGGGGCATAGCCTCAAAATAAGGGGAAGTAGATTTAGGACTGAGTTTAGGAGGAACTTCTTCACCCAAAGGGTTGTGAATCTATGGAATTCCTTACCCAGTGAAGCAGTAGAGGCTCCTTCGTTAAATGTTTTAAAGATAGATAGTTTTTTGAAGAATAAAGGGATTAAGGGTTATGGTGTTCAGGCCGGAAAGTGGAGCTGAGTCCACAAAAGATCAGCCATGATCACATTGAATGGTGGAGCAGGCTCGAGGGGCCAGATGGCCGACTCCTGCTCCTAGTTCTTATGTTCTTATTTTCCTCTTTCACAGGATGTGGGCATCACCGGCTGGATCAGCATTTATTACCCATCCCTAATTGCCCTCGTATGTATCCTCAGTGATATTAGGGAGGGAGTTCCAGGATTTTGACCCAGCGACAGTGCATATATTTCCAAGTCAGGATGGTGATCGACTTGGAGGGGAACTTCTAGGTGGTGGGACTCCCATGTACCTGCTATCCCTGTCCTTCGCGATGGTAGTGGGCATGGGTTTGGAATGTGCTGTCAAAGGTGCCGCCATTGAATTGCTGCAATGCATCTTACACATGGTAATCTTAGCATGTTGTGCACCAAAACCAGTCTGCAGACTAGCCAAGTGCAAGGGACGATCATCTAAAATCCCTTTCAACTCTTCAGGCAATCCTAGATTGTGGTATTTCTTCAGCAAAAACAATAAATAGAGTTTGTGCACTGATAAATATCTGGCACTCTATATTTTTTTTAATTTGCTCGAAATGCAAGAGTATTATTTTCAGATTTTCCATCACACTAAAGGGAACAATCAATTGCCAAGGACGAAAATACTTTCTAATCACAAAGCAGAAAATGAATTCATGCCTCCAACTCATTATCTTATTCAATAATCTCACACCTTTCATTCACCAATAACCAACAGTACAAAGCTGGACCGCTAGCGGTCAAGCATATGGACAAGTTAAGGCAACAGATAATGGAAGGTTAAGTGCTCATTCCTGGCAGTAGCTATCCCCTATAGATTAATCACACAAACAAACTCTGGAGTCACACTCCGATGTTACCCATTTCTAGCTGATGAATTCCCAATACACTGATATTTAGGGTTAGTCACAATTCTATTTCTGACACTTCAGCTTTCTATATATGGAAGGTGATGTCAAAAATAACCTGTGCCAACAATTGTGGCTAAATTGTTCAACTCAATATTGCACTCTCAAAAACACCAAATGTATGTTAGAAAGTCCAGAAATCTCTCATTTGATCGAGGGAATCTTCTAACTTTACAATGTTGAGACCCTGCACCATTTACAGCACGGACCATCAACCAGAAAGAGATTCTGTAGTGCCGCTGATCCCAGAGTTTCCTTCCTGCAATGTTCAACATATTCACCGTCTTGTACGCAGCGCTGGGTTACAAGTTTAGAGCATACAGCAAATGAATTTTCATAAAATGACAGACTTAGCAAAAATATTTTATTTAGAATTGGGCTGTAGGATCCAAATTTTCAGAATGGAATGATGTATCAATCAACTATTTTAAAAATCTTCAGTCTCAAGAAAAGGTTTCATTTTTAAAAAGTGTATTCTAACTTTAAACACCATGAATGTCAGAGGTAACAATTGCAAAAACAATCCGGTTAATAACTGATTTGATTTATTGTCACATATATTAGTATACAGTGAAAAGTATTGAATGAGCACAACCAGCCAGCGCATTTTTAAAAAATGCATAACTGTACCTACCTGACCATAATTATCTATTCCAGAAACTAAACGGTTCAGATTTAACAAATCAAAGGATGTCCGCAGGGCTTGTCCAAGTGTGGTGAGGCCTGTTGCCTGCAGATTCTTCAACTCATTCATGAAAGTGGCATGGTTTTCTTTCCAGCCAGCCTGCAAAATAATTACATCAGCCACAGGTTATCAAACATGTTCCTACATATAATCACCAAATTATGAAATTCAATGAAGGACAACCTTTTCTTTTTTTAAATTTATTTATTCTCCTTCTTTTTCACATTTTCCCCCAAATTTATACCCACCAACAATAAACACTAAACAGTAACGAATACAATGTCAATCCCCATATCAACAACAGTAATCCCATCCTCCCACCAAGCTCCCAAACAGCAGCCCGCAGGTTAACATCAACAAATAACAAAAAGGAATCAGGAATCACCCACAGTCGCCATTAACACATACAATCCCCCTCCCCCAAATGTTCAATGTAATCCATAAGACCGTAAGACATAGGAGCAGAAGGCCATTCGGCCCATCGAGTCCACTCCACCATTCAATCATGGCTGATTTCAACTCTATTTACCCGCTCTCTCTCCATAGCCCGTAATTCCTCGAGAAATCAAGAATTTATCAACTTCGGTCTTAAAGACACTCAACGTCCCGGCCTCTACCGCCCTCTGTGGCAATGAATTCCACAGACCCACCACTCTCTGGCTGAAGACATTTCTCCTCATCTCTGTTCTAAAGTGACTCCCTTTTATTCTAAGGCTGTGCCCCCGGGTCCTAGTCTCCCCTGCTAATGGAAACAACTTTTCTACATCCACCCTATCTAAGCCATTCATTATCTTGTAAGGTTCTATTAGATCTCCCCTCAACCTCCTAAACTCCAATGAATATAATCCCAGGATCCTCAGACGTTCATCGTATGTTAGGCCTACCATTCCTGGCATCATCCGTGTGAATCTCCACTGGACCCGCTCCAGTGCCAGTATGTCCTTCCTGAGGTGTGGGGCCCAAAATTGCTCACAGTATTCTAAATGGGGCCTAACTAGTGCTTTATAAAGCTTCAGAAGTACATCCCTGCTTTTATATTCCAAGCCTCTTGAGATAAATGACAACATTGCATTTGCTTTCTTAATTACGGACTCAACCTGCAAGTTTACCTTTAGAGAATCCTGGACTAGGACTCCCAAGTCCCTTTGCACTTCAGCATTATGAATATTGTCACCGTTTAGAAAATAGTCCATGCCTCTATTCTTTTTTCCAAAGTGCAAGACCTCGCACTTACCCAAGTTGAATTTCATCAGCCATTTCTTGGACCACTCTCCTAAACTGTCTAAATCTTTCTGCAGCCTCCCCACCTCCTCAATGCTACCTGCCCCTCCACTTATCTTTGTATCATCGGCAAACTTAGCCAGAATGCCCCCAGTCCCAATCCAATTCTTGAAAGTGCATAATGAATAACGCCCATAAATTGTCGAACCATCCTTCCCCTCAGTTCAAACTTAACCTTCTCAAGAGTTAAGAATTCCAGCAGATTCTCCCCCCCCCCCCCCACCACACCAGGGCACATGGTGGAGAGGTTGCTCTCCATCCCAACAGGATCCGCCTTCGGATGATCAACGAGGCGAAGGCTACAACATCTGCCTCCACACCCGTTTCCAATGCCAGCGGGTCCCGTTTCACGTGCACCACTTTAGAGATTATCCTAAAAATCTTCCAGTAATCCTCCAGCTTTGGACAGGACCAAAACAGATGAACGTGGTTTGCGGGCCCTCCCCCCCCGCAAGTTCACACACATCTTCTACCCCCTCAAAGAGCCGCTCATCCTCGCCCTTGTAAGGTGCGCTCTATCTACTACCTTCAGCTGTATCCGCCCCAACCTCGCACACGAGGTGGAGACATTCACTCTCCGGAGCACCTCACACCAGAACCCATCCTCCACACCCTCTCCCAACTCTTCCTCCCACTTTGCCTTGATCCCTTCCAGCAGAGCCTTCTCCTCTTCCAAAATAGCCCTGTAAACCGCCAACACTACCTTCTCCAGTTCCCCCCTGTCGTCAGCACCTCCTCCAGCAATATGGAGGCCGGCTCCACCGGGAAGCTCTGTATCTCCTTCCTGGCAAAATCTCGAACCTGCATGTATCTAAACATTTCCCCCTGCTCCAGCCTATACTTTGCACGCAGCTCCTTCAATCCTACAAACCAACCCCCAAGAAACAAATCTTTTAGTGTCTTAATCCCCTTCTCCTCCCATCTCCGAAAATTTCCATCCCACTTCTCTGGCTCAAATCTGTGGTTCCCAAGAACAACCTTTTCTGATGGAAAATCACCGTTGTTCTGAATTACAGCACAAATGAAACTTTTACTCATTTTACACCAAGTTTGAATTCTTCTGACAATTACACCCATTCCAAAAGATGCTGAATTCAAAATCATGTTTCCAAAATGTTAAATCCATCTCTTACCAAGGAGGAGTTTTCTATTAATAAGTCAAACAGCGGGTTGCAGAATGGGAGGCTTGAGTCCAAGTGACACAAACCAGAGTTATAAAAAATATTGTCACAAGACTTTATGCTGATCCATCTGGATCTCTAAAAACCTGTCCACTGGCAGGCAATCTAGCCCGATATTCCCATGCAAGTCATATTAGTGACTTCTCCAGCAGGATGACGCAGTGGCATTGTGGTATTGTCACTGGACTAGTAAACCAGAGATTTAGAGTAATGATCTGGGGACGCAGGAACAAAATCCCATCATTGCAGATGGTGACATTTGAATTCAATAAAAATCTAGAATTAAAAGTCTAACGATGACCATGAAACCATTGTCGTAAAAACCCATCTGGTTCGCTAATGTCCTGTAGGGAAGGAAATCTGCCGTCCTTACCTGGTCTGGTCTACATGCCTACTTGTAACACTAATAACGATTATAATTATTATTCCAGGTCCACAGCAACATGGTTGAATTAACAAATACGAATTTTTAAAAAAGACTCTCAACTGGGTGGGACCACCTTTAAAAACATTGAATATGGCCAAAAAGAGAAACATACTACCGAAACATTTGGTCTTGCACTCCGAACAAAAGCAAGAATGCCAAATTTAAGAAAATCATAACAATTTATCCTACAGGAGAAAAGAGGTGCCAATTGGTTTGGACGGTCCACCGTGATTGGCCACGGCGTTGCCATGAGGAAAGCAATGGAAAGCTACTGTATTCCCATGTTTTTCTTCAATTCAAAAAGGCACAAGCCCTGAACATATTCCTTTTGCCTGCACAGGGCAGGCACCCTTGCATATGAATATATGTAGCTAGGTAAGTGAGTGGACAGAAATATGGCAGATAGGTATAAAGTGGGAAGTTGCAAATTTGTCTACTTTGGCAGGAAGAATAGAAAAGCAGCACATTTTTTAAATTGCAGGTACAGAGGGATCTGGGTGCTCTGATACATGAATCACAAAAGTTAGTATGCAAGTGATTAGGAAATGTAATGTTGGAGTTTAGTGTAATAGACTGCCTTCTCCCATTCATCACAGCCTGTATCCACTGGAGTTTAGAAGAATGAGAGGTTATCTTATTTAAACATAAGATCTTGAGGGGATGATGAAAGAATCACAGAATAATAGTGCAGAATCTAGAATCTGCACTGACCTATGAAAAACACCTGACCTGCCTATCTAATCCTATTTGCCAGCACTTGGCCCATAGACTTGTTTCTCCTTGTGGGAGAGATTAGAACTAGGGGAACTTGTTTAAAAATAAGGGGTCTCCCATTTAAGACAGATGAGAAGCTTGAGTGGCTGTAGCAAATCAAGATATGAAATGAAATGAAAATCGCTCATTTTCACAAGTAGGCTTCAAATGAAGTTACTGTGAAAAGCCCCTAGTCGCCACATTCGGGCGCCTGTTCGGGGAGGCTGTTACGGGAATTGAACCGTGCTACTGGCCTGCCTTGGTCTGCTTTCAAAGCCAGCGATTTAGCCCTGTGCGATACATGGCAGGAGATCATAATAACATAGAAAATGAGGGGCATAGAATAGTACGATGGGACTGAGACATAAAACCTGAGAATACACCAATAATCGAGAGAAAACGAAAGCTTGTGTGCATCTGAAAACGCACAGCAAATGAATTGATAGCACACATTTAAGCAAATTAATATGATCTGATAGGCATTATGGAGAGGTGGCTGCAAGACAACAAGGATTTGGTCCTGAATATTGAGATGTAAATGACATTCAAGAAGAATAGGTAACGGTGGAGGGGTAGCACTGTTGATCAAGGATGGCAGTAGTGCAACAGTCCGGCTATGACCTTGGTTCAGGAGATCAGGATGGCGGAGCAGGCACGAGGGGCTGAATGGCCTACTTCTGCTCTTATTGTTTTGTTCCAGAAGAATTATTTTCTCTGACAGTAAGGAACTTTCTTCCCCAGAGAGCAGTGGAGGCAAGGTGTTCGAATATTTTTAAAATAGACAGATCCTTGACTAAGAAGGGAGTCAAAGGTTATCAGGGGTAAGCGGAATTCACGGTGCCAAGGACCTTGGTTCGATTCCGGCCCCGGGTCACTGTCCATGTGGAGTTTGCACATTCTCCCCGTGTACGTGTGGTCTCACCCCTACAACCCAAAGATGTGCAGGGTGGGTGGATTGACCACGCGAAGTTGCCCCTTGAACGTACAGTTTAGATCACAATCAGATCATTCTGGATCTTATTGAATGGCTGAGCAGGCTTGAGGGGCCAAATGCCCTACTCCTGCTCCTAATTCCTATCATCATATGTTCCTTGATATCGCTTGGCATGAATCAAATTGGCTGAAGACTGGCATCTGTGATGGTGGGTATTGCAGAAGATCACAGTGGATTGATTATTCACTTACCATCACAGACCAGACCCCAATAGTAGCTCGGATACTGGACCGAAACCCCAACACTTTAGTTTATTTTAAGCCAGTGCAGAAAGAATGATTCGTTTCAGGGGTGATTGCATGAAAAAAAAAAAAAAGTTTTTTAATATAAATTTAGATTACCCAATTATTTTTTCCAATTAAGGGGCAATTTAGCGTGGCCAATCCACCTAATCTGCACATTTTTTGGGTTGTGGGGACGAAACCCATGCAAACACAGGGAGAATGTCCAAACTCCACACGGACAGTGACCCAGAGCCGGGATTGAACCTGGGACCTCAGCGCTGTGAGGCAGCTGTGCTAACCACTAGGCCACCCTGCTGCCCATTAAGGGGCAATTTAGCATGGTCAATCCACCTACCCTGCACGTCTGTTTTCCATTTTGGAAGCTGATGAGGTGCTGGCTCCTCAAGGGAGTGCAGATACAGCCAAGATTCTGGCACCACAGGCAGCTGGTCTCTTCAGGAGGGGAAAAAGAAGAAAGCAGGAGCATCAGTGGTAGGGGATTCATTAGTCAAGGGAATAGACAGGCGTTTCTGCAGCCACTGACGTAACTCCATGGTGGTGTGTTGCATTCCTGGTATCAGGGATGTCACTGAGCAACTGCAGAGCATCTTGAAGCGGGAGGGTGAACATCCTGAGGTAGAGGTCCACTTTGGTACCAATGATATAGGTAGAGTGAGGGATGACGCCTTGCATCAAGAATTTAGAGAGCTCGGCAGTAGACTAACGAGCAGGACCTCAATGGTTGTAATCTCTGAATTACACCCGGTGCCAAGAACTAGCGAGTATAGAAATAGAATAGGCCAGATGAATGCATGGCTCAAGAGTTGATGCAGGAGGGAGGGTTTAGATTCCTGGGTCACTGGGATCGTTTCTGGGGAAGGTGGGACCTTTACAAGTGGCACTTTGGTGATAGTGACCACAATTCGATTAAGTTTACTTTAGCGATGGAACGGGATAGGTATATACCGCAGGGCTGGAGTTATATCTGAGGGAAAGGCAATTATGATGCGATGAGACAAGACTTAGGATGCATCGGATGGAGAGAAAAACTGCAGGGGATGGGCACAATGGAAATGTGGAGCTTGTTCAAGGAACAGCTACTGCGTGTCCTTGATAAGTATATACCTGTCAGGCAGGGAGGATGTGGTCGAGCGAGGGAACCGTGGTTTACTAAAGCAGTCGAAACACTTGTCAAGAGGAAGAAGGAGGCTTATGTAAAGATGAGACATGAAGGTTCAATTAGGGCGCTTGAGAGTTACAAGTTAGCTAGGAAGGACCTAGAGAGAGCTAAGAAGAGCCAGGAGGGGACATGAGAAGTCTTTGGCAGGTAGGATCAAGGCTAACACTAAAGCTTTCTAGAGATATGTCAGGAATAAAAGAATGACTAGGGTAAGAGTAGGGCCAGTCAAGGACAGTAGTGGGAAGTTGTGCTTGGAGTTCGAGGAGATAGGAGGTGCTAAATGAATATTTTTCGTCAGTATTCACACAGGAAAAAGACAATGTTGTCGAGGGGAATACTGAGATTCAGGCTACTAGACTAGAAGGGCTTGAGGTTCATAAGGAGCAGGTGTTAGCAATTCTGGAAAGTGTGAAAATAGATAAGTCCTCTGGGCCGGATGGATTTATCCTAGGATTCTCTGGGAAGCTAGGGAGGAGATTGCTGAGCCTTTGGCTTTGATCTTTAAGACATTTTTGTCTACAGGAATAGTGCCAGAAGACTGGAGGATAGCAAATATTGTCCCCTTGCTCAAGAAGGGGAGTAGAGACAACCCCGGTAACTATAGACCAGTGAGCCTTACTTCTGTTGTGGGCAAAATCTTGGAAAGGTTTATAAGAGATAGGATGTATAATCATCTGGAAAGGAATAATTTGATTAGAGATAGTCAACACGGTTTTGTGAAGGGTAGGTCGTGCCTCACAAACCTTATTGAGTTCTTTGAGAAGGTGACCAAACAGGTGGATGAGGGTAAAGTAGTTGATGTGGTGTATATGGATTTCAGTAAAGCATTTGATAAGGTTCCCCACGGTAAGCTACTGCAGAAAATACGGAGGCATGGGATTCAGGGTGATTTAGCAGTTTGGATCAGAAATTGGCTAGCTGGAAGAAGACAAAGGGTGGTGGCTAATGGGAAATGTTCAGACTGGAGTCCAGTTACTAGTAGTGTACCACAAGGATCTGTTTTGGGGCCACTGCTGTTTGTCATTTTTATAAATGACCTGGAGGAGGGCGTAGAAGGATGGGTGAGTAAATTTGCAGATGACACGAAAGTCGGTGGAGTTGTGGACAGTGCGGAAGGATGTTACAAGTTACAGAGGGACATAGAAAAGACAGAGTACTGGGCTATGTACGTAGATCCCTGAAAGTTGCCACCCAGGTTGAGAGGGTTGTTAAGAAGGCGTACGGTGGGTTAGCTTTTATTGGTAGAGGGATTGAGTTTCGGAGCCATGAGGTCATGTTGCAGCTGTACAAAACTCTGATGCGACCGCATTTGGAGTATTGCGTTCAATTCTGGGTGCCGCATTATAGGAAGGATGTGGAAGCATTGGAAAAGGTGCAGAGGAGAATTACCAGAATGTTGCCTGGTATGGAGGGAAGATCTTATGAGGAAAGGCTGAGGGACTTGAGGCTGTTTTCATTAGAGAGAAGAAGGTTAAGAGGTGACTTAATTGAGGCATACAAGATGATCAGAGGATTGGATAGGGTGGACAGTGAGAGCCTTTTTCCTCGGATGGTGATGTCTAGCACGAGGGGACATAGCTTTACATTGAGGGGAGATAGATATAAGACAGATGTCAGAGGTAGGTTCTTTACTCAGAGAGTAGCAAGGGTGTGGAATGCCCTGCCTGCAACAGTAGTGGACTCGCCAACACTAAGGGCATTCAAATGGTCATTGGACAGACATATGGACGATAAGGGAATAGTGTAGATGGGCTTTAGAGTGGTTTCACAGGTCGGCGCAACATCGAGGGCTGAAGGGCCTGTACTGCGCTGTAATGTTCTATGTTCTATGATAGTCTGCACCCGAACCAGATTGGGACCAACATCCCTTTGGGTGTGTTTGTTAGCCCTCTTGGGGGAGATTTAAACTAGTTTGGCGGGGGGGGGGGGGGGGGGGGGGGCGTGTTAAAGTAATAGGGACACAACATATTGTGTTTCAAGGAAGTACGGCGAGGCTGGATGGCCTTACTTTAGACTTGGTTGTATGAGGGGCAGGACTGGCAACTCAACATTCCAGCATATAGGATCTTCAGGCAGGCCAGGGGAGGGGTTTTAAAAAAAAGGGAGGGGGGGAGGAGGAAGAGTCCATTGTTCCAACTCGCTCTTTCCCTATCTATTTTCCAATCCGACACGACAAAGCCCACATTGAGGTGGGCGTGGCACTTGCCCTGATGGCTGCTCCATCAATGCCGATGGCAGGGCAGAGTAAGCTTTGCAGGGGTGGGGCCTCTTTGGCCTCCACTCCTCCCACAGCCCCACCACCCTTCCGGTTGCTAACCCAAAAACTGGGAGTTACTACGCTCACTTCACCGTACGTTTGCTCCACGTAGCGTGGGCGGCACGGTAGCACAGTGGATAGCACTGTTGCTTCACAGCTCCAGGGTCCCATGTTCAAGTCCTCCTTGGGTCACTGTCCGTGCGGAGTCTGCTCGTTCTCCCATGTGTATAAGATTATTAGGGGTATGGACAGGCTGTATAGGTATCAGCTGTTCCCCTTAGTTGAAGGATCAATAACAAGTGGGCAGGAAGTTTAAGAGGGGATTTGAGGGTAAAAAACTTTCACCCAGAAGATGGTGGGAATCTGGAATGCACGGCCTGAGAGGGTAGTTGAGGCGGGAAACCTCACAATCTTTAAAAAGTACTTGGATGATCACTTGAAATGTCAGAACATCCAAGGCTATAGACCAAGTGCTGGGAAGTGGGATTGGTGTAGATTTAGAGGTATTTTTGTCAGTGCAGGCTTGAAGGGCCGACGGGCCTCTTCTGTACTGTATGGTTCTCGGATTCATTAAAAAAAAAATTTAGAGTACCCAATTATTTTTTTCCAATTAAGGGGCAATTTAGTGTGACCAATCCACCTAACCTGCACATCTTTGGGTTGTGGGAGTGAAACCCACGCAGACATGGGGAGAATGTGCAAACTCCCCACGGACAGTGACCCAGGGCCGGTATCGAACCCAGGTCCTCAGTGCCGCAGTCCCAGTGCTAACCACTGTGCCACATGCCACCCTGGTTCTCTGATTCATTATGCACTCTGATTAAGTCCAGGCCTCTGAAAGCACAAACACCAATGCCGGAGCAATTAAAACTCAGATGCTCAAGATGTCAGAATTAGAGGAATGCAGAGCTAAAAGAGATTTCAGAGATAGGGAGGGACAACGGCAAGGAGGGATTTATAAACAAATATGAGAATTTTTAAATTGAGGCATTGCTTAACTGGGAGCCGATATATATTTTTATGTGAGCACAAGGGTTTGGTGCGAGATAGGACACGGTGGGCAAAGTTTTCAATGACATTAGGTTTACAAAAGGTTGAACGTAGATGGTTACGTCTGAGGTTAAAAAGGCGTGGATCAAGATTCCAACAGCAGGTGAGCTGAGACTACGGAAGAGTCAAGTGTAGAGGCGCAAATAGGTGGTCTCAGTGATAGTGTGGATATGTGGTAGGTAGCTCATGGCGGGGAATTTCAAAAGATAATTTTCCTTATTCTTGAAAATGACTAAATTGCCGTTCATGGGGAGAAGGCCGAGCTGTGGAACTAAACTGGGCAACTCTTCAAAGAGCCTGCAAAGGCATGGCAGACCAAATGGACTCATCCTGTGCTACAAGAGTTATGTTTTGATGAATTTTGTAGAGAAACATACAAAGGACAAAAGTAAATTTGGTTGGATTATTTGAATTTGACATGATTTTTTGACGTAGACCATCAAAATAAAAATTCTTTGCGGACAGAATGCAGTATCTGTCATCACGCCTGTCGAGTTTATCGAACAGTTATGTTCCATAAATCCTTTCATTTCAACTTAATTTCCGGACTTCAGCACACAGTCCAAGCTAACCATTGAGCCTAACAGTGAAGTGTGTTACTACTGAACCAGCCAGATCCCCAAGCAAATTGTCTCACTCATCATGACCCTTTCTTTAATTGTGAAAATGAGGAAGAAAAGCATAGAACTGCAGGAAATGCAGTTTAATGTTAAAAATTAAGCACACGAGATAAAAGTGACACAGTTAACGCATTCGTACAGAATAACCCCCCACTTAGTCAAAAGCATGCTTAGTCAAAAGTTCACAATTAAACCATATTTTTGGCAACACCCCTTACAGATTCTTGACCATAAAATTCCAGTAAATATCCAGGTCAAGAAATTGTTGTCACTTTAATGAAGGTACATTTGACAGCTCCTCAGACTTCCACTCTGATGTGGAATGTCAAAAGAAGGTTCAGAAACAACCTGCTTCCTAAAACAAAGACTCTCCAAGCTTCAATACTTGGTTGTTACCTCCAATTCAAAGCTTTCACAGCTTTTCAGCATCCCATACGAAGAAGCTGGCCTTCAGGGCTTTCCACCACAGCAGCTCAACTCAGTTAAACATCAATCTGTCTACTGTAGTCACTGCTCCCAGTGAGGTCTCCTCTACATCGGGGAGACTAAACACAGAATGGGTGACAACTTCACTCAGCCAGCAAGCATGACCCCAAACTTCCTGTCATTTGACATTTCAATTCACGATCTTGCTCTCAGGCCAACATGTCTGTCCTTAGCCTGCTGCAATGCTCCAGTGAAGCAAAACGCAAACTAGAGGAATAGCATCTCATCTTCCAATTAAACAATTTACAGCCCGCAAGTCTCAAAATTGAGTTCAACAACTTCAGATTATAAACTAACCCCTCCACCTTGACCCCCTCCCCCTTCTTGTCCCAAAATCCACCCCCCAGCTCCGGGACAGGGCCAACAATCTTATTTTTGCTTTCACAGACGCTGATCTTTTTTGCTAGCATACCTTTATGCCAGTATTCAATCGTCTTTAACGCCATCATTAACACACCCTTTCTCGGTCTTGTGCCCGTAACACCTTTGTCCAATCTCTCCTTGTTCTCACCTATCCCTGATCCTTTTCTCTGCTCACCTGCTCCACCCCCTCATAAACGGTCAAATCCAGCACTTTTATCCTCTCTTTAGCTCTAAAGTCACATGGACACAAAATGTTATCCCCGTTTCTCTCTCCACAGATGCTGCTAGACCTGTTCGGGTTTTTCCAGCATTTCCAGTTTCATTTCAGTTAAAAATCACTTTCCTTCAGTACTTTTTCCCCTTTTATCTCAGGTTTCATTGTCCTTAAGACATAGGAGCAGAAGTAGGCCATTCGGCCCATTAACCTGCTCTGCCATAGAATTTACAGCGCAGGAGGCCATTTGGCCCATCGAGTCTGTACTGACCCTTTGTAGAAGTCAACTATTTCCTAATACACCTGATAGGTAAAAGATAGCTATTTAGGATAAATATTAAGCCCCAGTTTTACCCATTTTAAATTAAGGATTTCAACACACTCATAACCTCAGGTCATCTCAAAACATAAGCTTACAAAACAGCATAATTCACTTTACTAAGTTACATCATTCTAGCAAGACAGTACAACATAAAAACAACAGAAACACAAAAGAACCTGATACATGCAAAAGTAGTAGAGATTAAAACAAACACTCGAACTGAACTAATGAATACATTTTTAAGACAGTGTCCAAGGACAGGTTCTATAGCAACAACATAGCAACGGCACAGTAACGTGAAGGCTCTATTGTTATAACAGCTAAGTCAGCAAAAGACAAGTTCAAACAGCACAATATCGCATTCCTTAACATACACAAGTATGTAGACACGAAACAATTAAAACTAATGTTGCATATTAAAGATGGACAGCTTGCCGTCAAATCAGATGTGTTTGAGTCTAACCCAAACCAATTAGGATTATATTAGGGTGGAATTAGATGGCTAAAGACAGATATATATTGTGCGACGTTATGGTGAGCCATTTTTAGCTGGAGCTGGATCATTAGCTGAATTTCTTTCTCTCTCTCTCTTTCATGAATCATCTATACTTTGATCTGAACTATTCACTGTCTCCCTGTCTTAATATTTCATTTTAAGACTTTTAAAGTTATTGCGAGCTGTTTGCCTAAGCAAGAAGATCATTTCTGTGATTCTTTGAAAGCTTCAAATTGTCTACGAATTGCCTTTTAAATAACTTTCAATTGTAATCAATAGAAAACAAATGAAACAATTCTTATTTGCACTTGAGAAGTTTTAACTTAAATTTCTACTGAGTTCTAGTAATCGCAAAGTGCTACTAGTACCGCATGGTAGATCTATCAACTTGGCATAGTTCGGCAAAAAGGGGAGGCGCCAGCCAGGAAGAAAACGGCTAGAGTGGGGTAAGAAATATTGTTTTCACCCATTCTTAAAGCCGCAACAACCATTGCTTTCTTACAGAACCTCTAAACATTCTATTGGAAAGCTGGATCAGTGCAAAGCCCAAATTACAGGACTACTTATTAAAGTATTGCATGAAGCATGTTATTGCCAAGAGATTCTGAACCATTTGTAAAGGATCTTTGCCTCTATGTTTTCACGGATTACTCTCATTCATTGGGATAAAGTTTTCTGCAGTGCCTTGGGAAGTAGTTCTCTACCATTTGAAGGTTCTGAATCGATTTCAGGAGTCATGTCCGCCATAAACTCAACCTTACACCCAATGTTTTGGTCGTCAACTCCTTTTGTGTATCTGTGTACACTACCGTGACTATTTATTAAGTCCCGTTTGAGCACCCTCCTCAAAACCACACCTCCACCCTATCCCCGTAACTCCACCTAACCTTTTTGGACACTAAGTGCATTTAGCACGGCCAATCCACCTAACCTGCACATCTTTGGACTGTGGGAGGAAACCCACGCACACGCGGGGAGAAAGTGCAGACTCCACAGACAGTGACCCAAGCCGGGAATCAAACCTGGGACCCTGTGAAGCAACGGTGCTAACCACTGTGCTGCCATGCTGCCTGAGATCATGACTGATGTAATGTGTTAATCCTCAACTCCCACTTTCTAGCCTAATCCCCATAACATTTACTGATTAAACACCTCTTTTAACTCAACTTCTCAGATTATAAAATCTTTCATTGTTTTCAATTATGCCTCTACTTTTGGGTCAATAAAATTTAATAAACCTCCTCCTGTTTACTCATGGAACTCCTATAAGATGCAAATATTTCGCAACACTGGTGAACTTCCTTTCGAAATTCAACAGCTGAAAAACCAATTTCCCCACTTATCCCTCAATGCAAATTTCAGATCAAACCTACTTATTTGTAACTCGAATCTCCATGACCTGTCATTACAAATGCACAAACCTAACACCTTTAACCTTGCATCTCTTAGACCTCACAACCTGTCTCCAGTAACCCAACATCCAGAAATATTGGGGAACAGTTTAGTGAGAGGGAGGAACACAAGGAGCTCAGTATTAGAAGAGAAATGGTATTGGGAAAATTGATGGGATTGAAGGCTGATAAATCCCCAGGGCCTGATAATCTACATCCCAGAGTACTTAAGGAAGTGTGGTCATTCTATAGACTCTGGAACAGTTCCTGCAGATTGGAGGGTAGCTCATGTTACCCTACTATTTAAAAAGCGAGGTGGAGAGAAATCAGGGAACTTGGTAGTGGGGATAATTCTAGAATCCAAGGAATTCATATCAGAGCACTTGGAAAACAGTGGCAGGATCTGACAAGAGTCAGCATGGATTTATGAAGAACAAATCATGCTTTATAAATCTACTGGAATTCTTCAAGGATGTAATGAGAAGAGTTTTTTTTTAAATTTAGAGGACCCAATTTTTTTCCCTCCCAATTAAGGGTTTCGCCACCTGGGTTGGCCAACTCCCGACGTAAAATGGAGAACAGCAAAGGCTGAAGGGAAATTCAACCAACACAGGCAGAAACTAGCAGGTGCAAGTTTACTGTGTATTAAACTCTGCAAAAGCCCAGACAGCATCGATACAAGCAGCCATCTGCACAATAATGTAGCAGCCATCTACATACTAATGAGCGATCCCCGGGAACAATCGAAACATTTGAGATAAACAAGGCCAAGCCAGACTCCTCGGCGCCAGCAGGCGCCAACACAAAAGAGGTTAACGGACACCTCAAGACCACCCATCAATCAGGGAACCGCTCCAGTATTGGAGAAATCGAACCAAGCGATTGGAACAAAGTCCAATCACTTGAAAACAGGTACGGGGTCCGCCCCAAAAGGCAGAAAGCCCCTGGGGACAATAAAGTAAGGCCCCCAAGTTCAAATCGTCCCTCTTCACAGGATCACTTAGCAACGCGAACCAACCCTTGACAGTGACCTGTTCAGCCGCCGCCAAAAGACCGTAAGTCTCAAGTCAACGCTCGCTACGAGATAGGCGCTCCTCGCTACCAGTCCATACCAGCTTTTGAATCCCGCAGACTCAGAACCCAAACAAAAGGCCATTTGTTCCCCTGACCTGGTGGGCCAGTCTGAAGCTAAGTATAGGCCTGTTAGTTGTAGAAGTAGCTTAGAAAGTAGTGTTAATGCACGAGTAGATTTGACTGTGTGTAAATAAATTGAATCTTACTAATTGGTGTATTGAGTTATTGATCATTACTTGAACTTGAACCTCATGGCGGTATCATAAAGATACCTGGTGACTCGAGAGCAAAGGTTATAAAACAGAGCAAATTGAACCAACCAAAAGTTAGCAACAAGGGGCAATTCAGCGTCGCCTACCCTGCACATCTTTGGATGCCGGGGTGAAATACACACAAACACGGGGAGAATGTGCAAACTCCATCAGGGATCAAACCTGGGTCCCCGGCGCCGCGAGTAACTAGGAGAGTTGACGGGGAGAGCCAGTGGATGTGACTTATTTGGACTTTCAGAAGGCAAAGACTTTCAAAGACTCCTACCTAAGAGGTTGGCATGTAAAATTAGGGGTAGTGTATCGGGATGGATACAAAACTGGTTGGAAAACAGAAAACAAAGAGTAGGAATTGAAATGAAATAAAAATTGCTTGTCACAAGTAGGCTTCAAATGAAGTTACTGTGAAAAGCCACATTCCAGCGCCTGTTTGGGGAGGCTGGACGGGAATTGAACCGTGCTGCTGGCCTGCCTTGGTCTGATTTCGAAGCCAGCGATTTAGCCCTGTGGAGTAGGGAGATAGAGAACCTAGTGGAGTGGTGTAATGACAACAATCTCTCCCTCAATGTCAGCAAAGCTAAAGAACTGGTCATTGACTTCAGGTATCGTACACACCCCTACCTGCATCAACGGGCCGAGGTGGAGATGGTTGACAGCTTCAAATTCCTAGGGGTGCACATCACCAACAATCTGTCCTCGCCCACCCACATCAACCAAGAAAGCACAACAGCACCTATACTTTCTCAGGAAACTAAGGAAATTTGGCATGTCCACACTGACTCTTACCAACTTTTACAGATGAACCACAGAGACCATCCTATCTGGCTGCATCACAGCCTGGTATGGCAACTGCTCGGCCCAAGACCTTGAGAAACTACAGAGAGTTATGAACACCGCCCAGTCCATCACACAAATCCACCTTCCATCCATTGACTGTCTACACCTCCCGCTGCCTGGGGAAAGCGGGCAGCATAATCAAAGACCCCTCCCACCCGGCTTTCTCACTTTCCAACTTCTTCCATGAGGCAGGAGATTCAAAAGTCTGAGAACACGCACAAACAAATTCAAAAACAGCTTCTTCCCCGCTGTGGGGTTTGGGGGGGGGGGGGGAGAGAGAGTGGGGTTTGGGGGGGAGTGGGGTTGGGGGGGGAGTGGGGTTTGGGGGGGGAGGAGTGGGGTTTGGGGGGGGGGGGGAGGAGTAGGATTTGGGGGGGGGGGAGGAGTAGGATTTGGGGGGGGGGGGAGTGGGGTTTGGGGGGGGAGGAGTAGGGTTTGGGGGGGGGAGGAGTAGGGTTTGGGGGGGGGGAGTGGGGTTTGGGGGGGAGTGGGGTTTGGGGGGGGAGTGGGGTTTGGGGGGGGGAGTGGGGTTTGGGGGGGGAGTGGGGTTTGGGGGGGGAGTGGGGTTTGGGGGGGGGAGTGGGGTTTGGGGGGGGGAGTGGGGTTTGGGGGGGGGAGTGGGGTTTGGGGGGGGGGGAAGTGGGGTTTGGGGGGGGTGAGTGGGGTTTGGGGGGGGGGTGAGTGGGGTTTGGGGGGGGGGGAGTGGGGTTTGGGGGGGGGAGTGGGGTTTGGGGGGGGGAGTGGGGTTTGGGGGGGGGAGTGGGGTTTGGGGGGGGGAGTGGGGTTTGGGGGGGGGAGTGGGGTTTGGGGGGGGGAGTGGGGTTTGGGGGGGGAGTGGGGTTTGGGGGGGGAGTGGGGTTTGGGGGGGGGAGTGGGGTTTGGGGGGGAGTGGGGTTTGGGGGGGGGAGTGGGGTTTGGGGGGGGAGTGGGGTTTTGGGGGGGGGAGTGGGGGTTTTGGGGTGGGGGAGTGGGGTTTGGGATGGGGGAGTGGGGTTTGGGGGGGGAGTGGGGTTTGGGGGGGGGGAGTGGGGTTTGGGGGGGGAGTGGGGTTTGGGGTGGGGGAGTGGGGTTGGGGTGGGGGAGTGGGGTTTGGGGGGGAGTGGGGTTTGGGGGTGGGGGAGTGGGGTTTGGGGGAGTGGGGTTTGGGGTGGGGGAGTGGGGTTTGGGGGGGGGAGTGGGGTTTGGGGGGGGAGAAGAGTGGGGTTGGGGGGGGGAGAAGAGTGGGGTTGGGGGGGGTGGGAAGGGGGAGTGAGTGAGTTCAGACGCTTCCGGTTTAGGATGGGTGACGTCACGCCGCCGCCATACAAAGAAAGCGGCGCCATGTTGAAGCCGGCCGGTTTCCCGGCTCCCCCCCAGCACCCGGGGCAGTTTCGTGGCCCCCGCGCGCGCGTTTCCGGTGCGGTTTCCCGCCCCCCCCGCCGGTTCTGATAGGCGGTTTCGAGGAGCCCCCCCCCCCGGTGGCGGTTCTCCGACTCCCACCGGTTGGTTTCGCGGCCCCCCCCGGGGACGGTTTCGCGGCTCCCGCTCAGCCTCACCTTGATGCCGGAGGGCGGCTCGTCGAACGTGACCAGCATGTACCTGTCGCCGCGGCTGGCGGGGTCCCGGGCCCGGAGCTGTGAGCAGAGAGGGAGGCAGTGAGAGGCCGCTCGGTCAGAGAGGGCGCGGCGGGAACCGTTAGCTTTCAAATTTCACTTTCTTTACCTTCATGAAAACCTCCACGGCGCCTTTGGCGATGTCCAGGAAGGTGGTGCCCAGGTAGGTGCGCTGGTTCATGGAGGCGGACGTGTCTATCAGGAAGAGTAGAATGGGCATCTTGCGGCCTGGCTGGGGGCGGGGGGAGCGCTGCGCTCGGCCTGGGCCGCCGCTGGGAGTGACTGGGCGCCCACGAGGGCCGCGCGCGCTCCGCCGCCGCGCGCACGTCCGCGCCGCCGCCGCCTCCGCGCGCCTGCCTGCTGCTGGGCAGCCACGTGACAGCACGCCCCACTGCGCCGGCGCACAGGGGAGGATTCTGGGAGCTGTAGTCTTTCCCACTCGAATTAATCCTAAATTGAGACAATTCACACCTCTTTAACCTGGGGTTACCCCTAACTCTGGATATTTAAACACTTAACTGCTAATGCTCGCATTCCAAGCATTGTCTGGCATCTTTGAATCTGTCTATATATATGTGTTTCTGGAACATACCTCGTCATTCACCTGAGGAAGGAGCAGCGCCCCGAAAGCTAGTGACATCGAAACAAACCTGTTGGACTTTAACCTGGTGTTGTAAGACTTCGTACTGTGCTCACCCCAGTCCAACGCCGGCATCTCCACATCATGAATCCTAAAAGACTGCAGTTCCTCAAAATCCGAGATCAAAACAGGAAATGCTGCCATGGTAACAGAGGGTTAATAAGGGTTGATGTGATGTATCTGGACTCTCAAAAGACATCGGATTCAATGCCTCTCAACTGAGACGGTTGGAACATGGAATAAAAGGCATGGATATGGAATTGGCTGACTGAAACACTGAGTAGTGGTTAATGGTTAGGTGGGCTGAGCATTGGGGCCCCTGATTCAGACTGGTGTACAATGCAAAATTTGTGGAAGGTAAAATATTTGGAAGCATTCTGAACTATGAGGACAGTAGTGTAGAATTTCAAAAGGACAATTTCAAATGAGTGGAAAGATGACCGATGAAATGTGAGTTCATGCATTTTGGTAGGAAGAACATGAAGGGTATAATTCTAAAGAGGATGCAGCAGCAGAGGAACCTGAGTGTATATATACACAAATCATTAAAGGTGGTAGAATACATTGACAGAAAATTTCCAGACCTCTCTAAACACAGAATTAGTCCAGGGGGACTGGAGGATTGCAAATGTGACGCCATTACTTAAGAAAGGGACAAAGTATAACCCAAGAGACCTGTTAGCTTGACAAACAATAGTAGGAAAACTGATGGTGGGTGAGATAAATATACACTTAAGAGAAAAATAAGTTAATACTAGACAGTCAATTTGGCTTTATCAAGGGCAGGTCCTGTCTGACAAATTTAATTGAGTTCTTTGATGAAGTGACACAGGCAGTGGATTAATGTAGTGCCATGGATGTTGTATATTTGGACTTTCAGAAAGCATTTGAGACGGTGCCACATGGCAGGTTGGTTAGCAAAACCCGGACGCACCATGTGTTCCAGAACAAGGTTTTAGTAAGGAGTTGATAGCGGTCGCATATTAGAGTAGCCCTCTAGTATCTTAGTGTAAATTATTTCCAACTGTATTAATCTTAGACACTATAGTAATCCTTTAGAGTAGTGTTAGTAATAAATAGTTTTTGTTGTAAAACAAAATCTAATGTTCTTTGTTAACACTGCCACATCAAGATTCAACATCAGCATAATCAAAGAACATCACATGGTATCTCGGAGTGGATGTCGAAAGAGAACAGTTAGGGAAAGTTAGGTACGGCGAGAAGACACAAGGAAACAATCAGAGACTCGGAGAAAATCGGCTGCAAAACAACAAAGTACCAGGATCGTTGAAGCGAGATGGAAGCGTTGAAGACTCCCAGCCAACTGCTAACGATTGGTAATGTTGATGCGAAGTGGCGTGCTTTGAAGCAACAATTCACTTTTTACGTGCAAGCTCTTAGTCTCCCAAGAAGCTTCGTACGTGAGAAAAAATGCACTCCTAATGACAGTAGCCGGCCCCCAAACAATTGATCTGTATAATACTTTTCAGTTTGCTTCGAAGGAAGACAAGAAGAGCTACTCAAAAATAATCGAGCAATTCAATAATTATTGCCATCCGCAAAAAAGGGAAATTTCGAGCGTATGTATTCAGGGTGAGACTGCAAAAGTCGGGTGAAACCTTTGACTGTTTTGTGACGGATCTACGTCTCAAAGCGCAATCCTGCAATTTTGCAGACCTCCATGATTCATTGATAAAAGACCAAATTGTATGCAGTTTGCAATGTGATGAAATACGGGAGCTATTGCTGAGGGAAAACTATTTAAAACTAGCAGATGCCTTAAAAATATGCAAGGTGGGGCAGCACAGTGGCGCAGTGGGTTAGCACTGTGGCTTCACGGCGTCGTGGTCCCAGGTTCGATCCCGGCTCTGGGTCACTGTCCGTGTGGAGTTTGCACATTCTCCCCGTGTCTGCGTGGGTTTCGCCCCCACAACCCAAAGATGTGCAGGGTAGGTGGATTGGCCACGCTAAATTGCTCCTTAATTGGATACTCAAAAAAAAAATACCCCAAGAGAAACCATTTTGCCCAGCAATGCCTGTCGGATTACATGAACGCAGCAACCTAAGAGTGTTAATGTAATAACCGAGGCTAAAAAAATGAGTGATTTGGCAGTTATGCAAAGTGCATCCCTGAACAGGCAAGCTGAGTGTAATGATACACCAGTTGGCCTGGAAAGTTCTTTTTCCGTGGACATGATCAATGAAGGCACTGAACAACGAAAGACTCAAGATAGAAGAAGAAATAGAAAACTGCTTGAATAATTGGACGATTCACGGTAGCACAGTGGTTAGTACTGTTGCTTCACAGCGCCAGGGTCCCAGGTTCGATTCCCCGCTGGGTCACTGTCTGTGCGGAGTCTGCACGTTCTCCCCGTGTCTGCGTGGGTTTCCTCCGGGTGCTCCGGTTTCCTCCCACAAGTCCCGAAAGACATGCTGTTAGGTGATTCGACATTGAATTCTCCCTCTGTGTACCCGAACAGGCGCCGGAGTGTGGCAACTAGGGGATTTTCACAGTAACTTCATTGCAGTGTTAATGTAAGCCTACTTGTGACAATAAAGATTATTAATTAATTTGAGGAGGCTGATCACAAGATTCAAGTGTTACAGACAGCCCTGGAACCAACTCAAACTGAGCTATGTGATTTAAAAGCAAAGTATGATGCAGAATCAACTGCCAAAGTGGATGAAGTTGAAGTTATCAGGACATATCTGGAAAGAGCCAATCAGAGGGCAGAGGTGGTTCAAGGAGAGACAGAGACCCTCCGTGGGCAACTTTCCTCAGCTATCAAATCCCTGCAGCTGGCCACCCAGATTCAGAAAGCTCCTGGTGTGGAACAAGCTATCACAGTGTTACCGCGATCAAGTCAGGAAGTTATCTGGCAGCAAAAGACACTCAGATAATACAATTAGTTTTTTTTCAAATATATTTAGCGTACCCAATTATTTTTTCCAATTAAGGGGCAATTTAGCGTGGCCAATTCACCTAATCTGCACATCTTTGGGTTGTGGGGGCGAAACCCACGCAGACACTGGGAGAATGTGCAAACTCCACACGGACAGTGACCCAGAGCCGGGATCGAACCCGGGTCCTCTGCGCCGTAAGCAGCTAACCACAGCGCTACCGCGCCGCCCCTAGATAATACAATTAGTTGAGGATGTACAGAGGTTGCAGGCAAACCTAACTAAACTCCGTGAAACCTCAGCAAGTCACGTCTCACAACTCGACCAGTTCATGCTCAACAAAAATATAGATCACGGTGCGAATAGATACCAGGCTTGCCTTGAGAGAGAAAACAGAAAAGAAGAGGAGTTCTTCCTGCTTCAGCAACAGATCTTTCAAGAAAATATAGAAAATAAAACAAGAAGTCAACACATTTTTCAGTACAACAAACACAAGAAAAAGACCACATCTGGCAACAAAAGCGGTTCAGCAGCAGAATCTGTCGGAAGCCTGATCGATTGAACTGATGAACAGTCACATTTACATGCATGCAGTTTTACATGACTAAAATTAATGTATATGTGTATAGTTTGAATGTACATGATTATGATTCAAAATCATTTTGAAAGAAAGGAGGATGTGATGATAGGTAGACTATCGTCTATATATAATATATATATTTTTTAATTTAGAGTACCCACTTCATTTTTTTCCAATTAAGGGGCAATTTAGCGTGGCCAATCCACCTAGCTTCACATTTTTGGGTTGTGGGGGTGAAATCCACGCAGACACGGGGAGAATATGCAAACTCCACAGAGACAGTGACCCAGAGCCGGGATCGACAATGGGACCTCGGCGCCGTGAGGCCACAGTGCTAACCCACTGCGCCACCGTGCTGCCCCATCTGTATATAATATGAGTAGAATATCATCATGTGTATTTGTTATGTTTTACTGTTGTAGTTTTAGCATCCAACCAGCAGGTGGTGCGAGTAAGTAGGTACTTGAAATGAAATGAAAATCACTTATTGTCACAAGTAGGCTTCGAATGAAGTTACTGTGAAAAGCCCCTAGTCGCCACATTCCGCCGGCTGGTACGGGAATTGAACCCGGCCTGCCTTGGTCTGCTTTAAAAGCCAGCTATTTAGACCTGTGCTAAACCAGCCCCTAAACATGACCTGGACGCACCAAGTGTTCCAGAACAAGGTGTTAGTAAGAAGTTGATAGCAGTCGCGTATTGGACTAGCTCTGTAGTATCTTAGTGTAAGTTAGTGTTAGACCATTATTTTCAACTGAATTAATCTTCGACATTATAGTAATCTTTTAAAGTAGTATTAGTAACAAATAGTTTTGTTGTAAAACAAAGTCTAATGTTCTTTGTTAACACTGCCACATCAAGATTCAACATCAGCATAATCAAAGAACGTTAA
>NC_092711.1:326408491-326442905 GCF_047496885.1 Scyliorhinus torazame
GAAACCGGAGCACCCGGAGGAAACCCACGCAGACACGGGGAGGATGTGCAGACTCCGCACAGACAGTGACCCAAGCCGGAATCGAACCTGGGACCCTGGAGCTGTGAAGCAATTGTGCTATCCACAATGCTACCGTGCTGACAAGGTCTCACCATAGTCACAGTACTCCACAATCCTGCGTAGCCTGGATGGAAAATCGGCAAGGGATTCTCCTGGGGGTCCTCTCCGCGGTATTAAACTGGTAATGCTGAACTATCGTGGATGGGGTTGGGTTAAAATGTTGCCCCACTAAGTTCACAAGTTCATCAAACGTTTTGGTCTGGCGCAGCTGGGGTATGTAAGGCTCCTCATCACCCCAAACGTATGTGGCCGCAGGCGGTGAGCAATATGACCACCTGGCACTCGTTTTCGGTGATGTTGTTTGCCCGGAAATAGTAACGCATCCGTTGTGCGTACTGGTTCCAGCTTTTCCAGCGCAGCATCAAAAACATCCAAACGACCATACAGAGGCATGGTGTAATAGAAAACAACTTCCAACCTGTGTCCATCAAAATCCAGGGAGGTGTCTTCAGCAGCGTAGACAGCTATCCACTTTAACCCTCGTCGCCAGTTTTGTGAGGGCCACAAAGAATCCTGCACGAGTTCAAGGATAGAAAGGAATAACATTTATTTACAATAACATATATATAGACACAACAGCAGGCAACGTCCTTGCTGCTCACTCTCTTCTAGCTGGTTCTAAACTGGCCAGCTGTATTTATGCAGGGAATCTGCAAATGATTTCTCCGCCCCCCTCATTGGGGAAGCTCATACTCCCAAAGGATTGTGGGATTGCCATTAGTCGCCAGCCAGTGGTAAGCAGGCAGGTCCTAACAAGTATCCAATTATTTTTTTTCCAATTAAGGGGCAATTTAGCACGGCCAATCCACCTACCCTGTACATCTTTGGGTTGTGGGGGCGAAACCCTCGCAGACACGGGGGAGAATGTGCAAACTCCACACAAACAGTGACCCAGAGCCGGGATCGAACCGGGACCTCAGCTCCGTGAGGCAGCAGTGCTAACCATTGTGCTGTATCCCAAGAGCTGTATCTAATTTTGTCTTAAATTACACAATGTTTTGGCCTCAACTACTTTCTGTGATAGTGAATTCCACAGATTCACCGTTCTCTGGGTGAAGAAATATCTCCTCACCTCAGTCCCAAAAGGTTTACCCCTTATCCTCAAACTATGACCCCTAGTTCTGGACTCCCCCACCATCGGGAACATTCTTTCTGAATCTACCCTGTCTAATCGTTAGAATTTTACAAGTTTCTATGAGATCCCCTCTCACTCTTCTAAACTCCAATGAATATAATCCTAACCGACTTTCTCTCCTCGTATGATAGTTCCACCATCCTGCTGGGTTGACCGGGAGTGACTGCTCAAGGATTGTTTAAATTCTGCTCCCCCTTGTTAGCTGCAAACAGCTGAGCCGTGAGTTGGGTGAATCAGAAACCTGGGGACTCAGGTATGTCGTGTTTCCTGTGGGGCTCGTTTCTGCACTAAATGGGTTGAATAGCAATCTTGATCGCGCCCATTCACCCGGTGACACTCCAAGCTGTCTAAAATGATAGAGTCATTTTTTGGGTGAATCGTGCCCATTATCAAACAAACTTCAAACTAAGTTATAAAATGGGTTAACATACCCGAGTTGTAGTTTGGAAGTGTACAGATCTCCCCTTTTTCTAACAAAACAGAAAGACTCCGTACACATGCAAAACAAACATAGTCCCCTGCAGAGGCTGCAGTATGGGAACATTTATTTTAAAGGGATAAGACTCGAAAAGGTCTCACCGTTGTTGATCGGACAGTATTCTGATCAAAATAGATTAGGAAATTCTTTCAGTTGGATTTTTGGAAGAGGTAGATCTAGAACCCGGGGGGAGAGATTGTGAGGTTCTTGAGCAGATTGACATAGGGAGTGACAAGGTGTTGGCGGGCTTAAAAGTGGACAAATGAAATGAAATGAAAAATGAAATGAAAATCGCTTAAAAGTAGGCTTCAATGAAGTTACTGTGAAAAGCCCCTAGTCGCCACATTCCGGCGCCTGTTCGGGGAGGCTGTTACGGAAATATCCAAGTCCGGATGAATTATGTCCCAGGATGCTGGGGGAGGCGTGGGAGGAGATTGCAGTGGCTCTGACCCATATTTTTAATACCTCTATGGCCACGGGGGAGGTGCCAGAGGACTGGGTAACAGCTAATGTGGTCCCACTATTTTTAAAAAGTTGTAGAGATAAGCCCAGGGTACTAGAGGCCAGTAAGTCTCACGCCAGTGGTACGGAAACTATTTGAGAAATTTCTGAAGGAGAGAATCTTTCTCCACTTGTAGAGGTGATTCTTTTTTTTAAATTTTAGAATACCCAATTCTTTTTTTCCAATTAAGCGGCACTTTAGGGTGGCCAATCCACCTACCCTGCACATCTTTGCGTTGTGACATTACCCTGTATTCCATGTGCTTTTACCTTTATCAGTCTCCCATGTGGGACCTTGTCAAAGGCTTTGCTGAAATCCATATAAACTACATCAACTACGCTACCCTCATCTACACACCTGGTCACCTGAAAAATTTAAATCGGATTTGTGAGGCACGACCTCCCTCTGACAAAGCCATGCTGACTATTCCTGATCAAACCTTGCCTCACCGAGTGGAGATAGATTCTGCCCTTCAGAATTTTCTCCAATAGCTGGAGGCACCAGGGTTGGCTCTCTTGACCACACTAGCAAGGCAGCGGCCACTCGTCACGTAAAAACCACTTCCCGGTCTGACATACACGGGGGGCTGCACCTGAATGTTGTCCACAGGAAAAACGGTCGAAAGGTCCGGCACACGTACCCATGGATGTGGACGTTGCTCCGGACTTGGGGGGAGGAGTGTGGTCGCTCCAGTACAGGTCCCAGGATCAGCACCATGCAATTTCCATCACCTTCCCAGAATATGAACTTTCTCTTTAAGAGGGCGGGGCTTCCCCTCTACAAGGAGAATCAGGGTGGGGCTTCTCTACAAAGAGTCCTTGCTGAATAAATCCCCGGCTGGGTGCAGGTCGGGGAAGGAGACCCTTAGGGCAGTGGAGGAGTATTGGATGTATTGAAATAAACCTTGTTTGTAAATTGCTGCTATTGTTTATGTATTCTCCTTATCTGAAACCCTGGCTTAACCGAAGGGTTCACTCCCTGCTAAAGGGTCCGGACGGAGGCGTTCAAGACTGGTGACCCTGACCTATGCAAGAAATCCAGGTACAACGTACGTAAAGCCATCAGAGGCGCCAAAAGACAATAAGGGACCAGGTCATCGACACATATCCACAAGGTCTATGGCAGGGCTTACACATGATAACGGGCTACAAAACAAGGCCAGGTGGAATCTCTGGGGCTGGAGCATCCCTCCCCGATGAACTGAACAGGTTCTATGCCCGCTTTGAGCAGTCAGCCACTGTATCTGTGCACCCGTCCCTGGACACACCCATACCCACTATTACAGCCTCAGAGGTAAGAGCTGCCTTCTTGAAAGTGAATCCGCGGAAAGCGACGGGCCCCGACGGAGTCCCTGGGCGAGCACTCCGAGGCTGCGCAGACCAGCTGCCGAGTGTATTCGCAGATATCTTCACCCCCTCACTCCTCCGCTCTGAGGTCTCCACCTCCTTCAAGAAGGCCACCATAATACCAGTACCAAAGAAGAACAAGGTAGCCTGTCTCAACGGCTATCGACCATGGCCCTAACGTTAACATGAAATGCTTCGAGCGGCTAGTCATGAGATGGATCAATGGCACCCTCCCAGACGGTCTCGATCCACTGCAGTTTGCCTATCACCGCAACTGGTCCACAGCAGATGCTATCTCCCTGGCTCTATAAACAACAGTCGAACATCTCGACAACAAGGACACCTACGTCAGACGGCTGCTCATAGACTACAGCTCCTGTTCAACACCATTATCCTGACAAAACTAATAACCAAACTCTGCAATTTTGGACTTTTGTATCCAATATATTTTTCCAATAAAGGGGCAATTTAGCGTGGCCAATCCACCTACCCTGCACATCTTTGGCTTGTGAGGGTGAGACCCACGCAGACACAGAGAAAATGTGCAAACTCCACACAGACAGTGACCCCGGGCCGGGGTCCAACCCAGGTCCTCAGCGCCATGAGGCAGCAGTACTAACCATTGTGCCACCGTGCCGCCCCTGGAATCTTGGACTTGATCCTTCCCTGTGCAGCTGGATCCTCGACTTCCTCGCCAACAGACCGCAATCTGTCAGGATAGGCAACAGCACCTCCTTCCCAAATTCCTCAACACCGGGGCCCCGCAAGGATGTGTGCTCAGTCCTCTACTGTACTCCCTATACACATACTCATGCCTGGTAAGATTTTTTTTTTAATTTTAAAATAAATTTAGAGAGCCCAATTATTTTTGTTTTCCAATTAAGGGGCAGTTTAGCGTGGCCAATCCACCTAACATCTTTGTGTTGTGGGGGTGAAAGCCACACAAGCATGGGGAGAATGTGCAAACTCCACACAGACAGTGACCAAGAGCTGGATTCGAACCCGGGTCCTCAGCGCCGCAGTCCCAGTGCTAACCACTGCACCACATGCTGCCCAACTGTGTGACAAGATTTGACTCTGATTCTATCTATAAGTTTGCAGATGATACGACTGTGGTGGGTCGTATCTCAAACAACGACGAGTCAGACTACAGAAGGGAGGTGGATCACTTGGTTGCATGGTGTACCGAAAACAACCTCAATATCAGCAAAAACCAAGGAACTGATCATCGACTTCAGGAAGTGTAGTATGACACACGCCCCTGTCCGCATCAATGGCTCCGAAGTGGAGTTGGTCGATAGCTTTAAGTTCTTGGGCGTCACCATCAACAACAGACTGTCCTGGGCCACTCACGTTGATGCAACAGTCAAGAAACCCCAACAACGTCTCTACTTCCTACGAAAGCTAAAGAAATTCGACATGTCTGCATCGGCTCTCATCAACTTCTACAGATGTGCGATAGAGAGCATCCTATCCGGCTGCATCACAGCCGGTATGGCAACTGCTTGGCCCAAGATCGCAAGAAACTGCAGAGTGTGGTGAACTCCGCATCACACAAGCTTGCCACCCGCAAATTGATTCTGTGTGCACCTCCCGCTGCCTCAGGAAGGCAGACAGCATTATCAGAGACCCCTCCCACCCAGGCTTTACCCTCTTCCAGACCCTTTCATCAGGCAGAAGATACAGAAGTCTGAAGACTCGCACGTCCAGACATAGGAACAGCTTCTTCCCACAGCTACCAGACTCCTCAACGACTCCCCCTCGGACTGTTCCCTGTAAGAACATTATTCACGACGCCCTATTTCAACAAACCCCTCCCCCTTTACAGAAAGAAAAAATAAACACATACCCGGAGATCCCCCCCTGGGTTGCTGCTGCTGACCACCTCCTAACGATCCGCCAGAAAGTCTAGGAACGGTTGCCACCGCCTGAAGAACCCTTGCACAGATCCCCGCAAGGCAAACTTTACCCTCTCCATTTTAATGAACCCTGCCATGTCATTAATCCACGCTTGGGGGCTTCGCATCCCAACACTGTAGCAGAATCCTCCACCGGGCTACCAGGAGCGGGGCAACAAAAAAGTGGTGGTGAACCCAAAGAAGGTGCGAGGGAAGGAGAGCAAAATGGCGGCGGGCAGGGACCAGGGAGATTAAAGCGGACCTGCTGGAGCCAATGAAGGCTTCTATAGACAAGCTGCTGGAGACCCAGACGGCCCAGGGGGTGGCGATCCGCGAGGTCCGACAAAAGGTCTCCGACAACGAGGACGAGATCTTAGGCCTTGCGGTAAATGTGGAGGCGCTCCACAAGAAATGGCAGGAACGGTTCGTGGAGATAGAGATGGGGGGTTGGGGGGAACCGGGTTACTGCTGCTATGGTCAAGGGGGAGCTGGAGCGAGTAGAGAGGGTTGGGATGGGGGTCTGCCGTGTGGGGAACGGGCCGGGTGTGGGGTGCGGGCGCGTGGCTGGCCAAGGAGAGGTTATGGCTAGTCGGTGGGAGAGGGGGCGGGTGGCCCCCCGATCCGGCTGATAACCTGGAATGTAAGGGGACTGAACGAGCCGATCAAGCGGGCCCAGGTGTTCGCGCACCTGAAGGGGCTGAAGGTGGATGTGGTCATGCTCCAGGCCACACACCTGAAGGTGGCAGACCAGGTAAGATTGAGGAAGGGGTGGATAGGTCAGATGTTTCACTCAGGGTTGGATGCCAAAAATCGGGGGGGTGGTGATCTTGATGGGAAAGAGGGTGTCCTTCGAGGCGTCGAACATTGTGACAGACAATGGCGGCAGGTATGTAATGGTAAGTGGTAAGCTGCAGGGAGAGAGGGTGGTACTGGTCAACGTGTACGCCTCGAACTGGGATGATGCGGGTTTTATGCAGATGGGAGGGGTGGACCCTTGGAGATTTGCAAAGCCGGGGGCGAGGGAATTATCATTCTTCTCACATGTCCATAAGGCTTACTCTCGGATCGACTTCTTTATTATGAGTAGGGCGCTGATAGCGAGAGTAGAGGATACCGAGTACTCGGCGATAGCCATTTCGGATCACGCCCCGCATTGGGTAGACCTAGAGCTGGGTGAGGAGAGGGACCAACGCCCGTTGTGGCGCTTAGAGGTGGGGTTGTTGGCGGACGAGGAGATGAGTGAGCGGGTCCGAGGAAGCATAGAGAGATACCTGGAGGCCAATGACAACGCGGAAGTCCAAGTGGGGATGGTATGGGAGGCGCTGAAGGCGGTGGTTAGGGGAGAGCTGATTTCCATTAGGGCCCACAAGGAGAGGAGAGAGCAGAGGAGAGGCTGGTGGGGGTGATGGTGAGGGTAGACAGGAGGTATACGGAGGTGCCGAAGGAGGGACTGCTGAGGAAGAGGCGTAGCCTCCAGGCCAAATTCGACCTGTTGACCACCAGGAAGGCGGAGGTGTAGTGGAGAAGGCCCAGGGGGCGATTTATGAGTATGGGGAAAAGGCAAGCCGGATGCTGGCACATCATCTTCGAAAGCGGGACGCAGCTAGGGAGATCGGGAGAGTTAAGGACAGGGGAGGGAGTGTGGTACGGAGTGGGGTTGACATCAATGGGGTCTTCAGGGACTTTTGTGAGAAATTGTATCGATCCAAGCCCCCACGGGAGGAGGGAGGGATGGGCCGCTTTCTGGACCAATTGAGGTTTCCGAAGATGGAGGAGGAACTGGTAGCGGGATTGGGGGCCCCGATTGGGCTGGAGGAGCTGGCCAAAGGGATAGTGGGGCAGGTGGGGAAGGCACCGGGGCCGGACGGTTTCCCAATCGAATTCTACAAGATATATGTGGACCTGTTGGGCCCATTACTAGTTAGGACCTTCAATGAGGCAAGGGAGGGTGGGGCTTTGCCCCCGACGATGTCCCGGGCACTGATCTCTTTGATCATGAAGCGGGACAAGGATCCCCTGCAGTGTGGGTCTTACAGGCCGATTTCGCTGTTAAATATAGATGCCACGGTACTGGCGAAGGTCTTTACCACGAGAATTGAGGATTGTGTGCCGCAGGTGATCCACGAAGACCAGGCGGGATTCATGAAGGGGAGGCAGTTGAACGCGAATGTGCGGAGGCTCCTGAACGTGATTATGATGCCGGCGAGGGAGGGGGAGGCGGAGATAGTGGTGGCGATGGACGCTGAGAAGGCCTTCGATAGGGTAGAGTGGGGGTACTTGTGGGAGGTGCTGAAGAGGTTCGGGTTTGGGGAGGGGTTTGTTAGGTGGGTTAGGTTGTTGTACGAGGTCCCAATGGCGAATGTGGCCACGAACAAGAGGAGGTCTGAGTACTTTCGGTTGCATCGAGGGACGAGGCAGGGGTGTCCCCTGTCCCCCCGGCTCGTCGCACTGGCGATTGAACCCCTGGCTATGGCACTGAGGGAGTCGAGGAACTGGAGGGGGTTTGTGCGGGGCGGGGAGGAGCATAGGGTATCGCTCTATGCGGACGACTTGCTGCTATATGTGGGGGGAATGCCGGAGGTAATGAGGATCCTCAGGGAGTTCGGGGAGTTCTCAGGGTACAAGCTCAACATGGGGAAGCGCAAGTTGTTCGTGGTTCACCCAGGGGACCAGGAGAGGGGGATTGGCGAGCTCCCACTAAAAAGGGGGGAGAGGAGCTTCAGGTAATTGGGGGTTCAGGTGGCCAGGAGCTGGGGGGCCCTGCATGGACTCAATTTCACGAGGCTAGTGGAGCAAATGGAGGAGGAGTTCAAGAGGTGGGGCGCGCTGCCGCTGTCCCTGGCGGGTAGGGTGCAGTCAGTTAAGATGACAGTGCTCCCAAGGTTTTTGTTCCTGTTCCACTGCCTCCCCATTTTTATCCCGAGGGCCTTCTTTGGGCATGTCAACAGGAGCATAACGGGGTTTGTGCGGGCCCGAGGGACTCAGAGGGTGAGAAGGGTGTTCCTGGAGCGGAGTAGGGATGGGGAGGGGCTGGCGCTGCCTAACCTCTGTGGGTACTACTGGGCCGCCAATGAGGCGATGGTGCATAAGTGGGTGATGGAGGGGGAGGGGGCTGCATGGAAGAGGCTGGAGACGGCGTCTTGTGAGGGTACGAGTCTGGAGGCGCTGGTAACGGCGCCGCTGCCGTTCCCTCCAATGAGGTATACCACAAGCCCGGTGGTGGCGGCTATCCTCAAAATCTGGGGGCAGTGGAGGCGGCACAGGGGGGGAAGTTGGGGCCTCGGTGTGGAACCACCGGTTTGTCCCAGGGAAAATAGATGGAAGGCTTTCGGGCTGACACAAGGCAGGGACAAGGTTGGGGGACCTGTTTGTGAATGGGAAGTTCGCGAGGAGAAGTATGGGCTCCCCCTGGGGAACGCCTTCAGATATTTACAGGTAAGGGCGTTTGCCAGGCGGCAAGCGGTGGAATTCCCGCAGCTGCCGCCACGCACGGTACAGGACAGGGTGCTCTCGGGGGGGGGGGGGGGGGGGGGGGGTGTTGGAGTGGGGAAGATCTCGGAAACGTACCAGGTGATGCAGGAGAAGGAGGCGGCCTCGATGGCAGAGTTGAAAGGTAAGTGGGAGGAGGAGTTGGGAGAGGAGATCGAAGAGGGAACGTGGGCAGATGCCCTAGGGAGGGTGAACTCTTCCTCTTCGTGTGCAAGGCTCAGCCTCATACAGTTTAAGGTACTGCACAGGGCACACATGACCTGGACAAGGATGAGCCGGTTCTTTGGGGGTGAGGACAGGTGTGTTAGGTGTTCAGGGAGCCCAGCAAATCACACCCATATGTTCTGGACATGCCCAGCACTGGAGGAATTTTGGAAGGGCATAGCAAGGACGGTGTCGTGGGTGGTAGGATCCAGGGTCAAACCGGGCTGGGGGCTCACATATTTGGGGTTGCAGAGGAGCCGGGAGTGCAGGAGGCGAAAGAGGCCGGTATTCTGGCCTTTGCGTCCTTGGTAGCCCGGCAAAGGATTCTTCTTCAGTGGAGGGATGCGAGGCCCCCAAGCGTGGAATCCTGGATCAACGATATGGCGGGGTTTATTAAATTGGAGAGGGTGAAATTCGCCTTATGGGGATCGGTGCAAGAGTTCTTTAGGCGGTGGCAGCCGTTCTTGGACTTCCCGGCAGAACGGTAGACAATGGTCAGCAGCAACCCGGGGGGGGGGGGGTTCAACTTTATTTTTGTTTATTTGCCCTGGGGGATCTGAGGGTGTGTATATATTTGCTATGTATGCTTTGTGTTAAACTCGGGGTGTTAATTTATTATTTATGTATAGGGGGAGGGGGGCATGGGGGCTGTTTTAATTTGTTCTGTATTTAATTTTATTGGGTTTCTTTTCCATTCTGTTGATATTTTGAGAAAACCCTAATAAAATATATATATTTTTTAAAAAGAAAAACGCCCTCACCTGCATGTACCTGAAGGCGTTTCCAGGGGGCAGCCCAAAGTTCTCCAGCGCCCCAAGGCTCACGAACGTCCCATCTATAAACAGGTCCCCCATTCTTTTAATTCCTGCCCGATGCCAGCTCAGAAACCCCCCCATCCATTCTTCCCGGGATGAACCGATGGTTCTCTCGAATCGGGAACCAAACTGAGGCCACCACCTCGCCCCTGTGCCGCCTCCACTGCCCCCAAACTTTCAGAGTCGCCGCCACCACCGGACTCATGGTGTACCCTTGTAGGCGGGAGCGACAATGGTGCCGTCACCAGCGCCCTCAGACTCGTGCCCACACAGGACGCCATCTCCAGCCTCTTCCACGCTGCCCCCTCCCCTTCCATTACCCACTTTTGGATCATCGCCACATTGGCAGCCCAGTAGTGCCCACAGAGATTTGGCAACGCCAGCCTTCCTCTGTCCCTGCTACGCTCAAGAAACACCCTTTTTACCCTCGGGGCCTTATTCGCCCACACGAATCCCATTGTACTCCTGCTTACCCTCTTAAAAAAGGCTTTTTAGAATGGGAAGGCACTGGAATGCAAAGAGGAACCTCGGAAGGACCGTCATTTTAACCGACTGCACCCTACCCGCCAACAAGAGCGGCAACATATCCCATCTTTTGAACTCCTCCTCCATCTGCTCCACCAACCATGTCAAATTGAGCTTGTGCAGGGCCCCCCAACTCCTAGCCACCTGGATCCCCAGGTACCGAAAGTTCCTTTCCGCCCTCTTCAGTGGAAGCTCATCTATCCCCCTTCCCTGGTCCCCTGGGTGTACCACAAAGAGCTCACTCTTCCTACAAATCCCTGTTGACCTCTTCAAAATCTTTGTTCAGCTGCCAGTTCTCCCATCCCATCCCTGACTTGAACAAAATTCTCTGCCGCCGCCTGCCAGCAGAGTTGGCCAGTCAACAAGCAGCTGGCTTTCTCCCTAGACTCATGCACAACTCCTCTCGCTCACCTCAGATACCGAACCGCCTTTACTGTGGACAGAAGATCAAACCTCGCCTGTAGCTCCTTCCTCCTCACCAGAAGGCCTGGGGTCGGACCCCCCGCGTACCTTCCATCTATCTCCAAAATCTCCTCAATCAAATGCTGTCACTCCTCCCTTGCATCCACCTGTGGCTTACACGAGATGGCCTCGACCCTCACTACTGCCTTCAACGCTTTCTCTCCCTCCCCTCCCGGTATTATCTAGTGTGTATCCAAATGTGGAAAGGCAACCAACATCTTTTTCATAAATACATTAGGGACTGGTTTAGCACACTGGGCTAAATCGCTGGCTTTTAAAGCAGGCAAGCAGCACGGTTCAATTCCCGTACCAGCCTCCCCGAACAGGCGCCGGAATGTGGCGACTAGGGGCTTTTCACAGTAACTTCATTTGAAGCCTACTTGTGACAATAAGCGATTTCATTTCATTTCATTTTCATTCATTGTCCCAATTTGGGGCATATATGCTAATTAACACCACCTTCCAATGTACCCGTTACTATTATGTACCTGCCCCCCTGGTCCACCACCACCTTCTATATCTGGAACATCATCCTCTTAACCACCAGAATCCCCCTCCCTTCCCGCCGGCCCTGCTGACTCACCCAGCCCTTCCGAAGTCTCACCTAGTCCTTCACCCTCAGGTGGGTCTCCTGCAACATCACTATGTCGGCTTCAAAGCTCTTCAAATGCGAGAAAACTCTTGCTCGCTTTTACGGTCCCCCCAACCCTCGCACGTTCCACGTCACTACCCTGACCATAGAACATAGAACATTACAGCGCAGTACAGGCCCTTCGGCCCTTGATGTTGCGCCGACCTGTGAAACCACTCTAAAGCCCATCTACACTATTCCCTTATCATCCATATGTCTATCCAATGACCATTTGAATGCCCTTAGTGTTGGCGAGTCCACTACTGTTGCAGGCAGGGCATTCCACACCATAAGACATAGGAGCGGAAGTAAGGCCATTCGGCCCATCGAGTCCACTCCACCATTCAATCATGGCTGATTTCAACTCTATTTACCCGCTCTCTCTCCATAGCCCTTAATTCCTCGAGAAATCAAGAATTTATCAACTTCTGTCTTAAAGACACTCAACGTCCCGGCCTCCACCGCCCTCTGGCAATGAATTCCACAGACCCACCACTCTCTGGCTGAAGACATTTTTCCTCATCTCTGTTCTAAAGTGACTCCCTTTTATTCTCAGGCTGTGCCCCCGGGTCCTAGTCTCCCCTGCTAATGGAAACAACTTCCCTACATCCACCCTATCTAAGCCATTCATTATCTTGTAAGTTTCTATTAGATCTCCCCTCAACCTCCTAAACTCCAATGAATATAATCCCAGGATCCTCAGACGTTCATCGTATGTTAGGCCTACCATTCCTGGGATCATCCGTGTGAATCTCCGCTGGACCCGCTCCAGTGCCAGTATGTCCTTCCTGAGGTCTGGGGCCCAACATTGCTCACAGTATTCTAAATGGGGCCTAACGGACTTCCGGTGACGGCGGGCGGGAGGCGGCCGCACAATGGAGAGCCCCCGCTCGGGAACGGCAATTTCGGGGCTTTAAGCCCGGTCCCAGGGTCCGCGGAGGCGGCAGAAGAAGGGAGAAGGCACGGAGGAGGCACTGAGAAGACACAGGAGGGAAAAAAACCCCAAAGAAAAATGTCGAGGGTGAGCAGAAAAACGGCCGAAAAAAAACCAGCTGGAGGTCCGTCGGGGAGTGGAAAGGTCACTGCGGGGTCACCAGGAAAAATGGAGGCTGGAGCACCAGGGAAGGCCGCACTGCTTACGGCTGAAGAAATAACCAAGGTGATGGCTGCGGAATTTGAAAAGCAGTTGGCGCAGATTGCGAAATGCATGGAGACGGTGAGGAAGGAGATGAGGGAGGCTTTGAGTGTGCTGGTGGAGGAGGCGGTTTCCCCGGTGAGGACGGAGGTGGCGAGCGCAGTGGCGGAGGTGCGAGAGCAAGGGGAGGCGCTGAAGGAAGTGGAGGAGATGTTATTGCAGCACGGTGATCAACTTGCCTCGATGGGGAAAGAGATGCGGAAGGTGATGGATACTAACAAGGCTCTGCGAGGAAAAATGGAAGACCTGGAAAATAGATCCAGGCGACAGAACTTGAGGATTGTGGGGCTGCCCGAAGGAGTTGAAGGACCGAAGCCGACTGAGTATTTTGCCGCGATGCTGGCAAAACTACTGGGGGAGGGGGAGGACCCCTCCCGATATGAACTGGATCGGGCTCATCGGTCGTGGAGGCCTGTACCAAAGGCAAGTGAGCCGCCAAGGGCAGTGACTCTGTGCTTCCGTAGGTACAGGGTGAAGGAGAAGGTCCTGAGCTGGGCCAAGCAGAAGCGGGTGGTGCAGTGGGCTGGAGCTGGTATACGTGTATACCAGGACTTTACGGTGGAGCTGGCGAGGAGGCGGGCTGCCTTCAACCGGGTGAAGAGGGCACTGTACATTAGCAAGGTGCGGTGCGGCATTGTATATCCAGCGAAGCTGAGGGTGACTTACAAGCTCAGGGACTTTTATTTTGGAACGGCGGAAGCAGCGGAGGAGTTTGCGAAAGCAAAAGGACTGTGGCAGAACTGACAAACTGAGGAATGGCCATGTGCCGATGTAACCTCATGACTGTATTTTCTTCTTTTTTGTATCACTGCGCGCGGGTGTAGAGATTAAAGGAGCCAAGGTGGTATATATTTGGACGAGGGAAGGGACGGGACTTTCACTCGAAATGAGAGTTCTTTGGGGTGTAGGTGGATAGGCGGGGTTTGTGCGCTAAAAGGGGATCTTTGGGCTTTCCCAAGGCCGGGCAAGGGGGAAAGGGACCCGGGCGGGGGCCTCCACGCTGGCCGGTGTGTGCCGGCCAGTGAACGGGAGTGAGGTGGGGGGAGGGGCTGCGGCCATCGGAGCCTGGCAGAACAGGGTCCGAATGGTCTAGCCGGGTGGAAAGTTAGAATCATAGAATCATAGAAGTTTACAGCATGGAAACAGGCCCTTCGGCCCAACCAGTCCATGCCGCCCAGTTTTTACCATTAAGCTAGTCCCAGTTGCCCGCACTTGGCCCATAACTTGGCCCAAAAGTTGGGGGGGAAGAAACCGAGGGTAGGGGGAGGAGTTTTACAAGAGGCAGTGGACGGGAGGAGCTGGAGACCTGGGGTGGGGGGGTGGGAGCTGTGTAAGATTAAGGGTGACTACGGGTGGGGGGGAGCTGTGTAAGATTAAGGGTGACTACGGGTAATCCCTGATTTATTTTTGTCATTTGTTTATGTAAACATGCGGGTTGAGGTTTGGGGGTTGGTGGGTAGATGGGATCGTTGTTGTTATTATGGGGACTGACATATCTTGCTGATTATTGTTTATCGTTGATGGATGTAAATGTGGGAGAAAATGTGAAAATGGAGGAGAATAAAAAAAAAAAATTTAAATGACAACATTGCATTTGCTTTCTTAATTACGGACTCAACCTGCAAGTTTACCTTTAGAGAATCCGGGACTAGGACTCCCAAGTCCCTTTGCACTTCAGCATTATGAATTTTGTCTCCGTTTAGAAAATAGTCCATGCCTCTATTCTTTTTTCCAAAGTGCAAGACCTCGCACTTACCCAAGTTGAATTTCATCAGCCATTTCTTGGACCACTCTCCTAAACTGTCTAAATCTTTCTGCAGCCTCCCCACCTCCTCCATACTACCTGCCCCTCCACCTATCTTTGTATCATCGGCAAACTTAGCCAGAATGCCCCCAGTCCCGTCATCTAGATCGTTAATATATAAAGAGAACAGCTGTAGCCCCAACACTGAACCCTACGGGACACCACTCGTCACCGGTTGCCATTCCGAAAAAGAACCTTTTATCCCAACTCTCTGCCTTCTGCCTGACAGCCAATCGTCAATCCATGTTAGTACCTTGCCTCGAATACCATGGGCCCTTATTTTACTCAGCAGTCTCCCGTGAGGCACCTTATCAAAGGCCTTTTGGAAGTCAAGATAGATAACATCCATTGGCTCTCCTTGGTCTAACCTATTTGTTATCTCTTCAAAGAACTCTAACAGGTTTGTCAGGCACGACCTCCCCTTACTAAATCCATGCTGACTTGTCCTAATCTGACCCTGCACTTCCAAGAATTTAGAAATCTCATCCTTAACAATGGATTCTAGAACCTTGCCAACAACCGAGGTTAGGCTAATTGGCCTATAATTTTCCATCTTTTTCCTTGTTCCCTTCTTGAACAGGGGGGTTACAACAGCGATTTTCCAATCCTCTGGGACTTTCCCTGACTCCAGTGACTTTTGAAAGATCATAACTAACGCCTCCACTATTTCTTCAGCTATCTCCTTTAGAACTCTAGGATGTAGCCCATCTGGGCCTGGAGATTTATCAATTTTTAGACCTCTTAGTTTCTCTCGCACTTTCTCCTTTGTGTTGGCTACCACATTCAACTCTGCCCCCTGACTCTCCGGAATTGGTGGGATATTACTCATGTCTTCTACTGTGAAGACTGACGCAGAGTACTTATTTAGTTCCTCAGCTATTTCCTTGTCTCCCATCACTAGATTACCAGCGTCATTTTGGAGCGGCCCAATGTCAACTTTTGCCTCCCGTTTGTTTTTAATGTATTTAAAGAAACTTTTACTATCATTCCTAATGTTACTGGCTAGCCTACCTTCATATTTGATCCTCTCTTTCCTTATTTCTCTCTTTGTTATCCTCTGTTTGTTTTTGTAGCCTTCCCAATCTCCTGACTTCCCACTACTCTTTGCCACATTATAGGCTTTCTCTTTTGCTTTGATGCATTCCCTAACTTCCTTTGTCAGCCATGGCTGCCTAATCCCCCCTCTGATAACCTTTCTTTTCTTTGGGATGAACCTCTGTACTGTGTCCTCAATTACTCCCAGAAACTCCTGCCATTGCTGTTCTACTGTCTTTCCCACTAGGCTCTGCTCCCAGTCGATTTTCGTCAGTTCCTCCCTCATGCCCCTGTAGTTACCTTTATTTAACTGTAACACCTTTACATCTGATTCTACCTTCTTTCTTTCAAATTGGAGATTGAATTCTTCCATATTATGATCACTGCCTCCTAAGTGCTCCCTTACTTTAAGATCTTTAATCAAGTCTGGCTCATTACATAACACTAAGTCCAGAATGGCCTGTTCCCTCGTGGGCTCCATCACCAGCTGTTCCAAAAAGCCCTCCTGTAAACATTCAATGAATTCCCTTTCCTTGGGTCCACTGGCAGCATTATTTATCCAGTCCACCTGCATATTGAAGTCCCCCATGATCACTGTGACCTTGCCTTTCTGACATGCACTTTCTATTTCATGGTGCATTTTGTGCCCCCGGTCCTGACCACTGTTAGGAGGCCTGTACATAACTCCCATTATGTTTTTCTTGCCTTTGTGGTTCCTCAACTCTACCCACACAGACTCCACATCATCTGACCCTATGTCGTTTAGTGCTATTGATTTAATTTCATTCCTAATTAACAAGGTAACCCCGCCCCCTCTGCCCACCTCTCTGTCTTTTTGATAGGTTGTGAATCCCTGGATGTTTAAATGCCAGTCCTGAACCCCTTGCAACCATGTCTCTGTGATGCCTACCACATCATACCTGCCAGTCACAATCTGGGCCACAAGCTCATCTACCTTGTTCCGTACACTCGCGCATTTAAATATAGCACCTTTAATTCTCTATTGACCGTCCCTTTTTGTTTTCTTAATGTGGTGGACCTTGGTTTACTGAGCCTTTCCATACACTGTGTCATATTTTGTGGGATGGGGACTATCGTAACCTCTCCTGAGTTTTGTCTTTTCGTGCTTTTTTGTATTCCTAAGCAGCTACGCTTCCCACTGATTACTTCACCTCTTGGTTCCCTGACTTTCCCTTCCCCCCCAATCTTTAGTTTAAAGTCCTATTGACCACCCTATTTACTCTTTTCACCAGAACACTGATCCCAGCTTGGTTCAGGTGGAGACCATCCCAACGGTATAGGTCCCCCCTGTCCCAAAACTGATGCCAGTGTCCCATGAAAAGGAACCCCTCTTTCCCACACCACTCTTTCAGCCACGTGTTAACTTCCCTTATTCTTGCCTCCCTATGCCAATTTGCACGTGGCTCGGGCAGTAATCTGGAGATCATGATCCTTGAGGACCTGTTTTTTAATTTGAATCCTAGCTCTTTAGAATCTCTAAACAGGTCCTCTTTCCTAGACTTGCCTATGTTATTGGTACCGACATGGACCACAACAACTGGATCCTCCCCCTCCCTCTCCAGTATCCTTTCAAGCTGGTCAGAGATGTCCCGCACCCTAGCACCGGGCAGGCAACATACCATGCGGGACTCTTTATCCTGCTCACAAAGGATACTATCTATCCCCCTGATAATAGAATCCCCTACAACTACAACTTGCCTATTTACTCCCTCCCCTTGAATGGCCTGCTGAACCATGGTGCCTTGGTCAGCTGACTCATCCTTCCTGCAGCTCTGTTCGCCATCCACACAGGGAGCAAGTGCCTCATACCTGTTGGACAGGGTCAAGGGCTGAGGCTCCTGAGTTCCTGACTACTGGTTCCCTTTACCTGCCTGACTTGCAGTCACACCCTGCTGTCCCTGGCCACTGGCAGGATTTAAACTACTTACTCTGACAGGTGTGACTGACTCCTGAAACACAGTGTCCAGGTAAGTCTCCCCCTCTCGGATGTGCCTCAGTGTTTGAAGCTCAGACTCCAGCTCATCAACTTTGAGCCGGAGCTCTTCGAGCAGCCAACACTTACTGCAGATGTGGTCGCTGCAGCTCGCAATGGGATCTGCCAGCTCCCACATCAAGCAGCTCAAGCACATCACCTGACCAGCCATCACTAATTAATTAATTAGTTTAATTTAAGTTTACGAGTTTAGCTGTGTTTTTTTTTAGATTTGGGGCAGATTTGCTATCAACCAATCAGATCACAGCTTCCCTCTGACGTCACTTTTGGAAAAAAAACTGGAAAACAGGAAGTTACCGTTACTCACAGAGACTGCTCCTCCTCCTCCGAACGGCTCCTGAAATTAGGCCCGAAGAAAGAGAGAGAACAAAACAGTAGGGAAAAAGCACCTTCTCCCACTCTTCACCGAATTACCTCACTGCACCAAATTAGCAAATTCTCACTCTGTCTGTGTCTCACTCACTCAGGCTGTGTCTCCTTGACCTGCGCAATGCAACACCCTTACTACTCTCTGAGTAAAGAACCTACCTCTGACGTCTGTCTTATATCTATCTCCCCTCAATTTAAAGCTATGTCCCCTCGTGCTAGACATCACCATCCGAGGAAAAAGGCTCTCATTGTCCACCCTATCCAATCCTCTGATCATCTTGTATGCCTCAATTAAGTCACCTCTTAACCTTCTTCTCTCTAACGAAAACAGCCTCATGTCTCTCAGCCTTTCCTCATAAGATCTTCCCTCCATACCAGGCAACATTCTGGTAAATCTCCTCTGCACCCTTTCCAATGCTTCCACATCCTTCCTATAATGCGGCGACCAGAATTGCACGCAATACTCCAAATGCGGCCGCACCAGAGTTTTGTACAGCTGCAACATGACCTCATGGCTCCGAAACTCAATCCCTCTACCAATACAAGCTAACACACCGTACGCCTTCTTAACAACCCTCTCAACCTGAGTGGCAACTTTCAGGGATCTATGTATATGGACACCGAGATCTCTCTGCTCATCCACACTGCCAAGAATCTTACCATTAGCCCAGTACTTTGTCTTCCTGTTATTCCTTCCAAAATGAATTACCTCACACTTTTCTGCATTAAACTCCATTTGCCACCTCTCAGCCCAGCGCTGCAGCTTATCTATGTCCCTCTGTAACTTGTAACATCCTTCCGCACTGTCCACAACTCCACCGTCTTTAGTGTCATCTGCAAATTTACTCACCCATCCTTCTACGCCCTCCTCCAGGTCATTTATAAAAATGACAAACAGCAGTGGCCCCAAAACAGATCCTTGTGGTACACCACTAGTAACTGGACTCCAGTCTGAACACTTCCCATCAACCACCACCCTTTGTCTTCTTCCAGCTAGCCAATCTCTGATCCAAACTGCTAAATCTCCCTGAATCCCATGCTTCTGTATTTTCTACAGTAGCCTACCGTGGGGAACCTTATCAAACGCTTTACTGAAATCCATATACACCACATCAACTGCTTTACCCTCATCCACCTGTTTGGTCACCTTGTCAAAGAACTCAATAAGGTTTGTGAGGCACGACCTACCCTTCACGAAACCGTGTTGACTATGTCTAATCAAATTATTCCTTTCCAGATGATTATACACCCTATCTCTTATAAACCTTTCCAAGATTTTGCCCACAACAGAAGTAAGGCTCACTGGTCTATAGTTACCGGGGCCTCTCACCCTCAGGGTGGGAGGGGTCTTTGATGCTGCCCGCTTTCCCAAGGCAGGGGGAGGTGTAGATGGAGTCAATGGATGGGAGGCAGGTTTGTGTGATGGACTGGGCTGTGTTCACGATTCTCTGCAGTTTCTTGTAGTCCTGGGCCGAGCAGTTGCCATACCAGGCTGTGATGCAGCCCGATAGAATGCTTTCTATGGTGCATCTGTAAAAATTGGTAACAGTCAATGTGGACATCCCAAATTCCCTTTGTTTCCTGAGGAAGTATATGCGCTGTTGTGCTTTCTTGGTCGTAGCGTCGACGTGGGTGGACCAGGACAGATTGTTGGTGATGTGCACCTAGGAATTTGAAGCTGTCAACCATCTCCAGGTCCACGGGTCATTGAAAGGGGCAACACAGGTGGAGAAGGTAGTCAAGAAGGCATACGGCATGCTTGCCTTCATTGGCCGGGGCATTGAGTATAAGAATTGGCAAGTCATGTTGCAGCTGTATAGAACCTTAGTTAGGCCACACTTGGAGTATAGTGTTCAATTCTGGGTGCCACACTACCAGAAGGATGTGGAGGCTTTAGAGAGGGTGCAGAAGAGATTTACCAGAATGTTGCCTGGTATGGAGGGCATAAGCTATGAGGAGCGGTTGAATAAACTCGGTTTGTTCTCACTGGAACGAAGGAGGTTGAGGGGAGACCTGATAGAGGTATACAAAATTATGAGGGGCATAGACAGAGTGGATAGTCAGAGGCTTTTCCCCAGGGTAGAGGGGTCAATTACTAGGGGGCATAGGTTTAAGGTGAGAGGGGCAAGGTTTAGAGTAGATGTACGAGGCAAGTTTTTTACGCAGAGGGTAGTGGGTGCCTGGAACTCGCTACCGGAGGAGGTGGTGGAAGCAGGGACGATAGGGACATTTAAGGGGCATCTTGACAAATATATGAATAGGATGGGAATAGAAGGATACGGACCCAGGAAGTGTAGAAGATTGTAGTTTAGTCGGGCAGTATGGTCGGCACGGGCTTGGAGGGCCGAAGGGCCTGTTCCTGTGCTGTACATTTCTTTGTTCTTTGTTCCACCTCGGCCCCGTTGATGCTGACAGGGGTGTGTACAGTACTTTGCTTCCTGAAATCAATTACCAGCTCTTTAGTTTTGCTGACATTGATGGAGAGATTGTTGTTGTGCCATGCCACTAGGTTCTCTATCTTCCTCCTGTATTCTGACTCATCGTTGTTTGAGATCCGGCCCCACTACAGTCGTGTCATCAGCAAACTTGTAGATGGAGTTGGAACCAAGTTTTGCCACGCAGTCGTGTGTGTACAGGGAGTAGAGTAGGGGGCTAAGTACGCAGCCTTGCGGGGCCCTGGTATTGAGGACTATTGTGGAGGAGATGCTGTTGTTTACTCTTACTGATTGTGGTCCAAGGGTCAGAAAGTCGAGGATCCAGTTGCAGATTGAGGAGCCAAGTCCTAGGTTTTGGAGCTTTGATATGAGCTTGGCTGGGATTATGGTGTTGAAGGCGGAGCTGTAGTCAATGAATAGGAGTCTGACGTAGGAGTCCTTGTTGTCGAGATGCTCCATGGATGAGTGTTCGGCCAGGGAGACAGCGTTTGCTGTGGACCGGTTGTGGCAGTATGCGAATTGCAGTGGATCAAGGCATTCTGGGAAGTATCGAGTTGATGTATCTCATGACCAACTCTCAAAGTGCTTCATAATGATCAATGTCAGGGCCACCGGACGGTGAGGACCCGTTGCTTTCCGAGGGTTCACTTTGAAGAAGGTCGATCTGACTTTAGAGGTTGTGACAGTAGGTATGGGTGTGCCGAGGCTGCTGGGGCAGTTGACAATGGTTTGTTAGTTTCATCGGGGAGGGTTGCATTGTTGGTGGAGATTATACTCGACTGCTTTGTTGTTTAAGCCTTGCCACAACCGACGAGAGTTTGTGTCGTCAGTCTGTGATTCTAGCTTAGTCTGGTATTGTCTCTTGGCGTCCCTGATAGCTTTGCGGAGATGGTACCTAGATTTCTTGTATAGATCAGGGTCGCCTGTCTTGAACGCCTCCAACCTAGCCTTCAGTAGGGAGCAGATCTCCCAGTTAAAACCATGATTTTCGGTTGGGGACATACTACCTTCTTTGGCACGCAATCTTCGACACATTTGCTGATGAAGTCTGTGGCGGTGGTGGAAAACTCTTTTAGGTTGGCCGCTGAGTTCTTGAATATGGACCAGTCCACTGACTCCAACTTGCCTCGGACCAGCATTGCACACACGACCTTCTTAACCGGATTCTCCCGTTTAAGTTTCTGCTTATATGCCGGGAGAAGGAGCACCGTCTTATGGTCCGATTTTCTGAAGTGCAGATGAATCGGTAGGTGCATTTGATGTTTGAGTAGCAGTGGTCAAGGATGTTGGGGCCCCTGGTGGGACAGATGCGTTGGTGGAATTTTGGCGGTACACTCTTGGCGTTGACCTTGTTGAAGATCCCGGCCACAATGAACAAGGCCTCCAGATGTTCTATTTCATTGTTATTATAACGGTATACAATACATCAAGTGCCTTCTTTGCTTCCACCTGGAGTGGGATGTAGACGGCTGTGATGATGGCTGAAGTGAACACCGTGGAAAGTAGTATGGGCGGCACTTCACGGTCAGGTATTCCAGATCCGGGGAGCAATAGGTCACCACGGTCGCCACGTCCGGGCACCAGGAGGAGTTGATGAGGAGGCAAACCCCTCCACCCTTTGCTTTGCCAGATGATGCCGTGCGGTCCATCCGATGTATTGAGAAGCCTTCAGGTTGTATGGCACAGTCTGGTGAGGCGGGGGTGAAACAGAGCACACATGCAACCCCTCTTCCTGGCTCGCTCCCGCTCACTAGCCAACTTACGTTGGCTAGCAAGATGGCCCCCACCAGAGCCCCATCTCCCACACAAAAACAAAATCAACACCAAATCCCCCCCCCCGCACACCCAAACCTTCCAAACTCCCCACCCAATAGTACTCCAGACCCCAAAAAACATCAGGTCCCAGCCGATCATTCCCTCATCAAGCATAAATAAAAACCAAAAGCAAGAAAAAAGGGGGAATAAAGAGAAAAACAACCGGGAAAGATCGACACATCAAAGTCCAAACTCACCTTAATCCCAGTCCTCCAGCTTTCACAAATACCTCGGCCTCCCCCGCCATCTCAAAGTAGACATCCTTAAGGAGCGGCGGGGTGGCACAGTGGTTAGCACTGCTGCCTCACAGCTCTGAGGACCCGGGTTTGACCCCCAAGTCACTGTCCATGTGGAGTGTGCACATGGGCAGGTTCGGTGGATTGGCCACGCTAGATTGCCCCTTAATTGGAAAAAAATAATTGGGTACACTAACTTTATTTTTTAAAAAGTAGACAACCATAGAGCTGCGAGTCACCCTCAGCTTCGCCGAGCAGACCACCCAAACCTCATGCTACTCTGTATGATGCCGCCTTCTCCCGGCCAATGGCCGCCCTGTCCTCACCAACTCTGCCGTGAGATCCTGGTATATCCGAATACCACCGCCTTCCCACCTCACCTCTAGGTTCAGCTTCGCCCAACTTTGACCTTTATCTGATAACAGTGGAAGGATACTGTCACAGCCCTGGGTGGCTTATTCATCTTTGCTTTGATCTGAGCGACCGGTGGGTCCTGTCCAACTCAAAGAGGGAGGGGTCCTCCTCCGCTCCTTGCTCCCTCACCTTCTTTATAAAGCCGCCTTAATCGGGGCAAAAGTCTCACCCACCCACTCCTTCAACAAAGTCATCATCTCTTTTCAATGCCCATCAAATTGCGAAGAGAACAGCCGCTCAAACTCCCCGCCATCACTTCGGACAGCTTATCCACCGTAATGGGCGCAGCCCCACCCGATGGGCTCACACCCGCCATCTTTCCTTCTGCTGTACTCACAGCTGAACTCGTCAGCGGACTTTCGTTCACCCCCTTCTTTCCGATTCTTCTTCTGTAACTTTGACATCCTGTGACTTCTTCATACTTTACAACACCTGATCATCCAAAATTGTCCCAAAACAACTGGGCGGGCATAAAGGGCCAAAAACCTGCAGTTCTAGTGGGAGCCATCCAACGTGCGACCTCCATCTCGATGTCATGACCGAAAGTCCCATCAATTATTTACAATATATGTTAATGACTTCATTGGACGAGGGAAGTGCATGCACAATTGCCAAGTTTGCAGATTACACAAAAATATGTGAGAAGGCAAATGGTGTGGATGACACAAAGAGTCTACAGAGGGATATAGGCAGGTTAGCTGAGTGGTCAGAAGCTTGGCAGATGGAATGTAATGTATGGAAATGTGACGTTATGCACTTTGCTAGGAAGAATAAAGGAGCTGAATATTATATGAATGGAAAAAGACTTCTGAAAACTGCAGCACAGAGAGTTGAAGGGAGGCACGATAGCACAGTGGTTAGCACTGTTACTTCACAGCACCAGGGTCCAAGTTCGATTCCCGGCTTGGGTCACTGTCTGTGCGGAGTCTGCACGTTCTCCCCGTGTCTGCGTGGGTTTCCTCCGGGTGCTCTGGTTTCCTCCTACAAGTCCCGAATGATGTGCTGTTAGGTGAATTGGACAATCTGAATTCTCCCTCTGTGTAACCGAACAAGCGCCGGAATGTGGCGACTAGGGGCTTTTCACAGTAACTTCATTGCAGTGTTAATGTAAGCCTACTTAAGACAATAAAGATTATTATTATTATTATTCCTACAAACCTCACAGCGATCACTAACCTGTTCAATCAGCTTAATATAGTCTTCATCCCTTACCCCTGCATCCTCTAATAAATGTTTCCGTCTCCGAGGATGTGCAAATTGCCAATGCAGTTTCAATACAACAAGCTTTATATCAGCTAAAGTCCCATTTCCAGTTGCTAATGACACATCCTGAACAACTGCACCTGAAATAGTATTTGTCAGTAATGGGACTGTGTAAATTGTAAGTCCACCGTCTTTCCAAAAACTGTTGCCTTATCCTGTTCCATATCCAGTTTCACGTGTGCTTTCTTCATCGACGGTCTGCTCAAGCAAAGGTATCTCACTTGACACAACATCTGTGTGAATAGAATGATTCACTCCAGCAATATTGCAAGGGATCACCACTCTTTTCACCGACTTCGGGGTATTATCATCTCCAAGACTGAAACTTGTGGAACTTTCAAATTCCTTAACCTTGTTATGATTTTCAGCATTCAAAGCGTCCAGGTAACATTTTATTTTTTAAAATAAATTTAGAGTACCCAATTCTTTTTTTCCCATTTAAGGAGCAATTTAGTGTGGCCAACCCACCTAAGAACAAAGAACAAAGAAATATACAGCACAGGAATAGGCCCTTCGACCCTCCAAGCCTGCGCCGACCATGATGCCCGTCTAAACTGAAATCTTCTACACCTCTGGGGTCCGTATCCCTCTATTCCCATCCTATTCATGTATTTGTCAAGATGCCCCTTAAATGTCACTATCGTCCCTGCTTCCACCACCTCCTCCGGCAGCGAGTTCCAGACTCCCCCTACCCTCTGTGTAAAAAACTTGCCTCGTACATCTACTCTAAACCTTGCCCCTCGCACCTTAAACTTATGCCCTCTAGTAATTGACCCTTCTACCCTGGGAAAAAGTCTCTGACTATCCACTCATAATTTTGTAGACCTCTATCAGGTCACCCCTCAATCTCCTTCATTCCAGTGAGAACAAACCGAGTTTATTCAACCACTCCTCATAGCTAATGCCCTCCATACCAGGCAACATTCTGGTAAATCTCTTCTGCACCCTCTCTAAAGCCTCCACATCCTTCTGGTTGTGTGGCGACCAGAATTGAACACTATACTCTTAAGTGTGGCCTAACTAAGGTTCTATACAGCTGCAACATGACTTGCCAATTCTTATACTCAATGCCCCGGCCAATGAAGGCAAGCATGCCGTATGCCTTTTTTTTTTAATAAACATTTTATTGAGGTATTTTTGGTATTATAATAACAACAAAATAAACAATGTACATGAAACTATAAACATAGTGAAAAAGCCATCTTCCTCCCTTCCAGGTCCCGCCTTTATTAACCCCCTACTCTAAGCTAAACTAACCCCCCCCCCCCCCCCCCCACTTCTGCTGACGATTAATTTTTCGCGAAGAAGTCGACGAACGGTTGCCAGCTCTGGGCGAACCCTAACAGCGACCCTCTCAAGTCGAACTTGATTTTCTCCAAACAGAGAAAGCTAGCCATGTCCGATAGCCAGGGCCTTGAGTCCCTCCAAGCTAATAGTATCTGTCTCTGGGCTACCAGGGAAGCAAAGGCCAGAACGTCTGCCTCTTTCTCCTCCTGGATTCCCACCCCGAAAATCGCCACCTCTGGACTCAGTGCCACCCTTGTTTTTAATACCGTGGACTTGACATCTGCAAACCCCTGCCAAAATCCCCTAAGCTTCGGACATGCCCAGAACATGTGGACATGGTTCGCTGGTCCTCCCACATATTTTGCACACCTGTCTGCCCCCCCAAAGAATCTGCTCATCTGGGCCACTGTCATGTGAGCCCGATGAACAACCTTGAACTGTATCAGGCTGAGCCTGGCACATGTTGCGGACGTGTTGACTCTACGCAACGCGTCCGCCCATAGACCATCTTCTATCTCTCCTCCCAGCTCCTCCTCCCACTTGCGCTTCAGCTCCTCGGTCTGCGTCTCCTCTGACCTCATAAGTTCCTTGTAAATGTCTGAGACGCTCCCGTCTCCTACCCACCCTCTGGAAACTACCCTGTCCTGAATCCCCGTTAGCGGTAGGAGCGGGAAGGTTGACACCTGTTTACGTAGGACACCTGCAGATACCTGAATTTGTTTCCCCTCGCCAACCCAAACATCTCCTCCAGTGCCCTCAAACTCGGAAAGCTCCCTCTATAAACATATCCCCCATCCTCTCAATCCCTGCACTCCGCCAAATCCGGAACCCTCCCCCCGTCCATCCTTCTCGGGGCAAACCGTGATTATTACAGATTGGAGACCAGACCGATGCTCCCTCTGCTCCCACATGTCTCCTCCATTGCCCCCAGACTCTCAGGGCCGCCACCACTACGGGGCTGATGGGGTACCGTGCCGGCATTAATGGCAGAGGCACAGTTACCAATGCCCCCAGACTGGTGCCCTTGCATGAAGCCGCCTCCATACGCTCCCATGCCGACCCCTCCCCCACTTCCTGATCATGGCTATATTCGCCGCCCAAGCAATGCTCAAGCATTACCTTCCTTACTCGCGGGGTCTTGCCCGCCCAAACGAAGCCAGTGATTGTCATGATATGCAGACATGCAGATAATGATATACAGACAGGCAGCTAATGAACACAGAGAACAGGACATGACCAATGAGCAGGCAGGACACGCAGGGGTGGTATCTCACTATAAAAGGCACAAGGGACTCACACTCCACCGCTTTCCACTGATGAACATCTACAGAGTGAGTCAGGGCGTATGTACAGTATCACACCTCCAGCACGTGGCTAAGAGCTAGTCTGGTTCAGTCAGACAGAGTAACCACACTTAGGTTAGCAGAGAGTCGAACTCGCAGAGAACTGTGCTAACTGGTTCAATAGATCAGATTGAACTAACTTCAAGGTCTGGAGTATCTTTTGGTTAAAGCTGCATCCAGTTGCAGCCTATGTTATCCCAGAGTACATAACACGACAGTGATCACTTTGTTGACCTGTTTAAAAACGGACCGCGGAATAAAATGGGGAGACATTGAAACACAAACAGGAATCTCGGGAGGACCGTCATCTTCACAGTCTGCACCCTCCCAGCCAGTGACAACGGAAGCACGTCCCACCTCCGAAAATCGTCCTTCATTTGGTCTACTAGTCGGGCCAGATTTAATTTATGCAGCCGGTCCCATTCCTGCGCCACTTGAATGCCTAGGTACCTAAAGCTTCCCCCTACTAATCTAAACGGCAGCTTCCCCAATCGCCTCTCCTGTCCCCTCGCCTGGATCGCAAATATCTCACTTTTCCCCATATTTAGCTTATACCCCAAAAACTGGCCAAATTCCTCTATAATCCTCATGATTTCTTCCATCCCCTCTATTGGGTCCGATACATACAGAAGCAGGTTGTCTGCATAAAGCGAGACTCTGTGCTCCACCCACGCCCCCCCCCCCCCTCCCCCGGACCAGCCCCTTGAGGCTCTGAGCAATTGCCAACGGCTCTATAGCTAGCGCGAACAACAGTCAATAAAGCCCCGCCCAAATCCGAACCGTCCCAGTATCTCCCACAGATAATCCCATTCTACCCGATCAAAAGCCTTTTCTGCATCCATTGCGATCACTACCTCCACCTCCCTAACTTCCGGGGGCATCATGATCACATTTAACAGCCTTCTTACATTGGCCACCAACTGCCTGCCCTTAACAAACCCCGTCTGGTCCTCCGCAATCACATCCGGAACACAATCCTCAATCCTGGAGGACAAAGTTTTGGCCAGCAATTTGGCATCCACATTCAACAGGGATATCAGCCTGTAGGACCCACACAGCTCCGGGTTCTTGTCCCGCTTCAGAATCAGCAAAATCGTGGCCTGTGATATAGTCGGGGGCAGCACCCCTCTTTCCCTGTCTCATTGAACATCCTCATCAACACCGGCCCCAATATCCCAGAGAACTTTTTATAAAACTCCACTGGGTACCCGTCCGGCCCCGGGGCTTTACCCGCCTGCATGGCCTTCAGACCCTCCACTATCTCTTCCAACCCGATCGGGGCCCCCAGCCCTTCTACCAGCACCCTGTCCACCTTTGGGAAATTCAGCCCCTCCAAGAAGTGCCTCATCCCCTCCGGCCCCGTGGGGGTTCCGACCTATACAGCCTACTGTAGAAATCCCAAAATGCCTTATTCACCCCTGCTGAATCTCCGACCAGGTTCCCATCTCCGTCATTTACTTTCCCTATCTCCCTGGCTGCCTCCCTCTTTCTAAGCTGCTGTGCAAGCATTCTTCTGGCCTTCTCTCCATACTCATAGATTGTCCCCCTCGCCTTTCTCAGCCGCTCCTCCGCCCTCCCTGTGGTTAACAAGCCGAAGTCCGCCTGTAGCCTCCGTCGTTCCCTTTAAAGTCCTGCCTCTGGGGTCTCCGCATACCTCCTATCGAGCTGTAGTATCTCCTTTACCAGTTGGTCCGTCTCTACCCTGTCCACCTTCTCCCTGTGGGCCCGTATCGAGGTCAGCTCCCCTCTGACCACCGCCTTCAGTGCTTCCCAGACCGCTGCTGCTGAAATTTCCCCCGTGTCGCTGACCTGCAGGTAGTTCTGAATACATTTCCTCAGCCGCTCGCAAACCCCTTCGTCAGCCAAAAGTCCCACATCTAACCTCCAGTGCGGGCGCTGGTTACTGTCTTTACTAACCTGCAGGTCAACCCAGTGCGGGGCATGGTCTGAGATTGTGATCGCTGAGTACTCCGTGTCCCCCACCCCTGCCAGTAAGGCCCTGCTCAAAATAAATAAATCAATCCAGGAGTATACCTTATGCACCTGTGAGTAGAAGGAGAACTCCTTCACCCTCGGCTGCCCAAATCTCCATGGATCCACCCCCCCCCCCATCTGCTCCATGAACCCTTTTAGTTCCTTTGCCATTGCTGGCACCCTGCCCGTTTTCGAGCTTGACCGGTCCAAGCCAGGGTCAACTGTGTTGAAGTCCCCTCCCATGACCAACCTGTGCGAGACCAGGTCCGGTATCTTTCCCAGCATCCTCTTTATAAACTCCACATCATCCCAATTTGGCGCATACACATTTACTAATACCACCTGCACCCCCTACAGTTTCCCACTGACCATAATGTACCGACGTCCCACATCCGAGACTATTCTACCCATCTCAAACACCATCCGTTATTGATCAGGATCGTGACCCCTCTTTGAGTCTAGTCCCGAGTGAAAAACCTGACTGACCCAGCCTTTCCTCAATCTAATCTGGTCAGTTCCTCTAAGGTGCGTCTCCTGCAACATTACCATGTCCGCCTTCAGTCCTCTAAGATCCGCGAACACACGTGCCCTCTTGACCGGCCCATTTAACCCTCGAACATTCCAGGCAATCTACCTAGTTTGGGGGCTCATAGCCCCCCCCCACTTCGGCGATCAGCCATCCCCGTTTTTAGGCCTGCCTCCAGCCCATGCTCCGCGCCTCCATCGGCCCGTCCCCAGGCAGCCTCCACCCCAACCTCCTCTCTGTCCCTTAGCCCAAGTCCCTCCCTCGTCAGCAGAACATTTACCCCCTCCCCCCCCAGTAACAACACTTTGTAACCCAACCCCTTTAACAAACCAAACATATGCACCCCCTCTCCCCCCCCGCCCCCCCACTGCGCTTCTGTGAGCTAGCCCACCCAGCTAGCTTGGTGGCCCCCATCCCTGGCGTCGGATAGTCTCCCACCTATTGATCCCTCTCCCCCGCTCATACAAACATTCTCCAACATCAAACAATCCCCACACAATTGCCCAACAGAAAAACACCAAGATCTAAACAAGCACACCTCCATCCCCCAACAGTGCAAATGAAAACCTTAACTCACTCAGCTCTACTGCTGGTCCCAAATCAATGCAAAGGGCATTACAAACAGCTTCCACAAAACAAAAAACGAGAAACTTTTTTTAAAAGAACAGAAAAAAAACATGAACGTTGCAGCAAAGTTCAAAAGTTCTCAGTCCACCACCAGTCCTTTCCTTTTCGCAAAGTCCAGCTAGTCCTCAGGTGACTCGAAATAAAAGTGCTGTTCCTCGTGCGGGACCCAGAGAGGGGCCGGATACAACAATCCGAACTTCACCTTTTTCTTAAAAAGGATCAACCTAATCTGGTTGAAGCCTGCTCTTCCCCTGGCCACCTCCACACTCAGGTTGTGGTAAACCCGCAGGATACTGTTGTCCCACTTACAGCTCTGTGTCTGCTTGGTCCACTGTAGAATGCGCTCCTTATCCAAGTGCCTGTGGAATCTCACCACCATTGCCCTCGGGGCTGGGGGGGGGGGTCTCCCGTTCGCAGCTTCCTCGCGAGCGCTCCGTGAGCCCTGCCCACCTCCAAGGACCGGGAGAATGCCCCATCCCCCAGCAGCTTCTCAAACATACCCCCGATGTATGCCCCAGCGTCCGCTCCTTCGGACCCCTCCGGGAGCCCAACGATTCTCAAGTTCTGCCGGCGGGACCTATTCTCTAGGTCCTCCACCTTCTCCAGGAGCTTCTTCTGCTGGTCTCTCAGCATCCCCACCTCTAACTCCGTGCACCGATGTGGGAATTCGGTACACAATTGCCTCTGTCACCAGTTTTACAATTCAAGTCCAGTAGAAAATCCGGGGAAAAGGTCACTAGTCACAGCCCTCCAATCAGCAAAGCACGCTCCCATTGCTATTCTCTGCCTTCTATGACCTAGCCAGTTCTGTATCCATCTTGCCAGCTCACCCCTGATCCCATGTGACTTCACCTTTTGTGCCAGTCTGCCATGAAGGACCTTGTCAAAGGCCTTACTGAAGTCCATTTAGACAACATCCACTGCCCTACCTGCATCAATCATCTTTGTGAACTCCTCGAAAAACTCTATCAAGTTAGTGAGACACGATCTCCCCTTCACAAAACCGTGCTGCCTCTCGCTAATACGTCCACTTGCTTCCAAATGGGAGTAGATCCTGTCTCAAAGAATTCTCTCCAGTAATTTCCTTACCACTGACGTAAGGCTCACCGGCCTGTAGTTCCCTGCATTCTCCTTGCTACCCTTCTTAAACAGAGGAACAACATTGGCTATTCTCCAGTCCTCCAGGACATCACCTGAAGACAGCCTTCTAGCCCTGACAAATGCCTCCTTTTTCTTTTTGATGAGGCCCACAATATCTCTCGTTATCCAAGGTTCCCGAAATTTGCCAAATTTATCCTTCTTCCTCACAGGAACATGCCGGTCCTGAATTCCTTTCAACTGACATTTGAATGCCTCCCACATGTCAGATGTTGATTTGCCCTCAAACATCCGCCCCCAATCTAGGTTCTTCAGTTCCCGCCTAATATTGTTAAAATTAGCCTTCCCCTAATTTAGCACATTCATCCTAGGACCACTCTTATCCTTGTCCACCAGCACTTTAAAACTCACTGAATTGTGGTCACTGTTCCCGAAATGCTCCCCTACTGAAACTTCTACCTGGCCGGGCTCATTCCCCAATACCAGGTCCAGTACAGCCCCTTCCCAAGTTGGACTATCAACATATTGTTTTAAGAAGCCCTCCTGGATGCTCCTTACAAACTCCGCCCCGTCTAAGCCCCTGGCACTAAGTGAGTCCCAGTCAATACTGGGAATGTTCAAGTCTCCCATCACCACAACCCTGTTGCTTTTACTCCTTTCCAAAATCTGTCTACCTATCTGCTCCTCTATCTCCCGCTGGTTGTTGGGAGGCCTGTAGTAAACCCCCAACATTGTGACTGCACCCTTCTTATTCCTGATCTCTACCCATATAGCCTCACTGCCCTCTGAGGTGTCCTCCTGCAGTACAGCTGTGATATTCTCCATAACCAGTAGGGCAACTCCTCCGCCCCTTTTACATCCCCCTCTATCCCACCTGAAACATCTAAATCCTGGAACGTTTAGCTGCTAATCCTGTCCTTCCCTCAACCAGGTCTCTGTAATGGCAACAACATCATCGTTCAAAGTACTAATCGAAGTTCTTAAGTTCATCTGCCTTACCTGTTGTACTTCTTGCATTAAAACATATGCACTTCAGGCCACCAGTTCCACTGTTTTCAGCAACATCTTCCTGACTGCTCTTCCTCAGAGCCATACTGGCCCTACTTCCTAGTTCTCCCTCAATCTTTTCACCTTCTGACCTATTGCTCCGGTACCCACCATGCTGCCATAAACCCTCCCGTGCATATCTTTGGGTTGTGGGGGTGAAACCCACGCAGACATGGGAGAATATGCAAACTCCAATCCAGACAGTGACCCAGGGACAGGATTCGAACCCAGGTCCTCAGTGTTGCAGTTCCAGTGTTAACTACTGCACCACATGCCGCCCCTCAGGTGACGGATAACAGCGCCTCCTTCATGAGTAAAGAGTTTGTCGCTATTGTGAAAAACAACAGGATTCACCATGTCCACACTGCCCCATACCAACCGGCATTGAATGGTTTCGCAGAGAGGACCATACAGATGGTTTAATGGGAGCTAAAGAAACAGACTTTCGGCTCGATGGACACCAGGCTGGCGTGTTTTTTATCTCATACAGGACCACGCCGCATGTCACTGGGGTGGCCCCAAATTGGATGTTAATGGGCCGCAGTCTTCGTACACAACTGAGCTTGATTATTCCGGACATCGGTGCACCATAACCATGATTTGCCGGGCGTTACCCAGCTCGACATCGACCTGTTCGACATTTTACACCTGACGACGTGGTGTTCATTCGTAATTTCGACAACGGTGCTCGCTGGCTCTCTGGGATTGTCGTTCATCAAACATCTTCCCCATGGTCCTTGCAGGGTTTGAGCTGCCCCGCTAGCGGTGGGGAATCTCTTTTAACCTTTGTATGAAAAGTAAAACACGGTCGGGATCTACTGGGCAGTGTATACATTGTATTGTCAATAAACTACCTGCTGTGAACTCCTTGTGTCCTTATTGTACCCTCCCCTGCCCTCACCCCACCCCCACCCCCACACCCCCTCCCCTCACCCCTCACTCCCTCCCTCCCCACCCCCGCATACCGACTCCCTCCCTTCCCCCCCTTCTTCCCCCCCTTCCCCCCCGCCCTTCCCTCCCACTCCTTCCCCTACCTCCCCCCCTCCCTCTCCCCCTCCCCCCTCCCCCCCCTCCCCCCTCCCTCCCCTCCCCCTCCCTCCCCTCCCCTCCCTCCCCCTCCCCTCCCCCTTCCTCCCCCACCTCCCCTCCCCCCTTCCGTCCCCTCCCCCCCTCCCCCACCCCCTCCCCTCGCCTCCCCCCTCCCCTTCCCCCCCCTCCCCTCCCCTTCCCCCCTTCTCCCCTCCCCTTCCCCCCCTCCCCTCCCCTCCCTTCCCCCCTCCCCCCCCTCCCCTCCCCTCCCCCCTCCTTCCCCCCTTCCCTCCCCTCCCCCCTCCTTCCCCCCTCCCCTCCTCCCGCCTCCCCCCCTCCCCTTCCCCCCTCCCCTCCCCTTCCCCCTTCTCCCCTCCCCTCCCCTTCCCCCCCTCCCCTCCCCTTCCCCCCCTCCCCTCCCCTCCCTCCCCTCCCCTCCCCTCCCCTTCCCCCCCTCCCCCCTCCCCTCCCCTCCCCCCTCTCCCTCCCCTCCCCCCTCCCCCCCCTCCTTCCCCCTTCCCTCCCCCTCCTTCCCCCCTCCCCCCCTCCTTCCCCCCTCCCCTCCTCCCCCCTCCTTCCCCCCTCCCCTCCTCCCCTCCCCCTCCTTCCCCCCTTCCCTCCCCCTCTCCCCCTCCCCTCCCCCCCTCCCTCCCCCTACCCCCCCCTCCCTCCCCTCCCCTCCCTCCCCCTCCCCTCCTCCCCTCCCTCCCCCCCCTCCTCCCCTCCCTCCCCCCCCCTCCTCCCCTCCCTCCCCCCCCTCCCTCCCCTCCTCCCCTCCCTCCCCCTCCCCTCCTCCCCTCCCCCCCTCCCCCCTCCCCCTTCCCCACCTCCCCTCCCTCCCCCCCCCTCCCTCCCCTCCTCCCCTCCCTCCCCCTCCCCTCCTCCCCTCCCCCCCTCCCCCCTCCCCCTTCCCCACCTCCCCTCCCCCTTCCCGTCCCTCCCCCTTCCCGTCCCCTCCCCCCCCCTCGCCTCCCCCTCCCCTCCCCTCCCCTTCCCCCCCCTCCCCTCCCCTTCCCCCCCTCCCCTCCCCTTCCCCCCCTCCCCTTCCCCCCCCCTCCCCTTCCCCCCCTCCCCTCCCCTTCCCCCCCCTCCCCTTCCCCCCCCTCCCCTTCCCCCCCCTCCCCTTCCCCCCTCCCCTCCCCTCCCCTTCCCTTCCCTCCCCTCCCCTTCCCCCCCTCCCCTCTCCCCCCCTCCCCTCCCTCCCCTTCCCCCCCTCCCCTCTCCCCCTCCCCTCTCCCCCCTCCCCTCCCCTCCCCTCCCCCCTCCATCCCCTCCCCCCTCCATCCCCTCCCCCCTCC